>NC_058135.1:197257688-197322564 GCF_016433145.1 Gracilinanus agilis
TACATACATATATATACATATATATATATATATATGTATATATATATATATATATAATTTCAAATCCTTTCTCAAATTGTCTGGGTCTATTTACAACTCTACTGGTACTTATAAGAAATTTTATATAGGATCAAAATTTAGAGCTGAAAGCAACCCAAAAGTCATCTAATCCAAACTGCATTTTAGTCCCTATGAGGAGTAAGTGACATACCCAAGTCACCTAGTTAGTCATTACTTCAAATATAGAACTCATTCTGACTTACACAAATCCCATCCTTACACCACGTTACCTAGATTAAATTATCAAAGTAATGGTTTGTGGTAATTTAGAAAGGAAGTCAATGATCTCAAAAGATAACCTGATTTTATCAGATAATGAGTCATGTCGAAGTAAAATTTTTTTCTTCTAAATTTCATTTAAATTTTTATGTCAATATAATTTTCAAAATCAGTTTCTGACATTTTGCAATTCATGTTCTTCTCTCCCTCCCTTCCACTCCTTCCCCGTCTCCAGGATGACAGTTAATATAAGTTGTACATGTGTTATCATTCAGTATATTTTTTCCATATTTATAAAGCTGGGAAAGACACATATAACTTACATTGCAGAAAAAATTCATGGAGGAAATAAAGTGAAGAGTGGTATGCTTCAGTCAGCTTTCAGACTCCATCAGTACCTTCTTTGGTGGTAAATAGCCTTTTTCCTTATAGATCCCTTATTTTTAAATTATTTACAAAAAAATACAGTAGCTCTCATATATTTAGGAACTCCTACATAGAGAGGTCTTAACATACAGTGGATATCCCTGTATAGTATAGCCTGGAGTTAATATGGAATACAGATACAATATTGATGCACTGTAGGCACACTGAAGGTGAGCATTGTGTTCAGTTCTGAGAGAACTTGGCACCAGACAGGGTCATCAGAGGCCCCAGTATAATGGATCAGAATAAATAATATCAAAGTCAAACAGGATTGGTGCCCTCAGTAGCTATCACCATACCAGCTTTATAGCTTTCACCCATTTTGACATTTTTTCCTTTAAGAATCTCTAATAATGTCTGTAAGTTTAGACCCTAAAATTTGGGAAATGATCCAGATTTATATGTGCCTTTTTTCCCATTGGCTCTAACACTTCTCTCCCTCAGCTTCCACAACAGCAGGGGACTCATCTTATCTCCTTAAGAGGAAAAAAAATGAATTTTCTTCTTCCCAATCTCCCAGTGCACTGAAAATGATTGAATTTATTTATGTTAGTGTTCAATAAAATCATCTAACAATTGATATGACCTAAGACTTGAAAGTGTGATCTGTGGAGAGACTCACACAGTCTCTGCAATCCTTGTCTGTGTTTTGATCTTCACCCAGAAATTGGTCTACTTCCCCTGCAGCTACAAGCACCAATATTCCTCTTTATTCTGGCACTGGGACTCAGTTCTCCTGTGGCCATAAGCACTGGTTCTCCTTTCTGCTTTAGAACTTAGTCCAGTACATGTATATTCGAACAGAACTGCTTGTCAGCTTTGGGAGGGGGGAAGAAAAAAGGGGAGAGAAAGAACATGAATCATGTAACTGTTGAAAAAATACTTAAATATAAAAAATTTAAAAAAAAGAACTCCATCCAAGACCTCTGCTTCTTTGTGAGTGACCACAAACACTCTTCTCTGCCCTGGAGTTGACACATATTGTGCATAGGCAATACAGCAGAGTCCTGAACCCAGAGCCAGCAAAGGATTCCCTGTAATCTCTTTCTTACCAGTTGTTTGATCCTATTTCCATCTTGTCTTTAGGCTATGAGCCTCCAGAAGTGCTGTGGCTGCAGCAGGATATGATGCTGACATAGGTAGCCATCACCTTGGTGTGACAGACATTTACCTCTGATTTCCTAAGTTGTCTGGGAAGGGAAAATTGTTTCACCCCATCTCTTTTTTGTTTTGTTTATTTTGTTTATTTTTTAAATTAAGTTTAATGGATTAATTAAGGAAATATATCCATGGTTACATGAATCATGTTCTTCCCCTCCCCTCCCATAGCCAATGTGTAATTCCACTGGGCTTTACATGTGCCATTGATGAAGACCTATTTCCATATTATTGATGTTTGTACTAGGTTACCCCTATCTCTTGATTTGAGGTGCTATTTTGAAGTTGTTTGGAGGGGAATTTCAAAGAGTTCAGGTGAGTTTCTTGCCTCCACCCTGCCATTTTGGCTCCTCTTCATCCACCCTCCATTTGGCTTTGTTCAGACTTTCAAATTCTCTGATTCTTTGAAATTGTCATATTCATGTGTTTGACACCCAAGTCAAATACAGGGTCAGCAACTTACTAGCTCTGTGACCTTGAGTAATAAAGCATCATATCAGTCCTACTTCTTATTATCCTTGATAATGATTGATGATGGCCATGATGCCCAAAATTTAAATCAATGATCATATAAACCAGTTAATTTCACAAAAGTATTAAATAATAACAATTTCTTCTAGTTCTCAGATTACAAATTGTTCTAATTCCAGGCATCTATCATGACCTAAATAATAGAGTAAGAGGCAATAGATAGATCAATTTACTCTATCATTACTACTAGCAAAACCGTGTGTTCATCCTGTTTACACTGAGTAAATACTATCAATACATATGAAGTCAAGTTGACATTTATAAACTTAAATAAAGCTAGTATCCATCTTAATGAAAAATATTATCTACCTAGTTTTTTTATATGTGTATGTGGTGGGAAGTATGAATAATAAAGCAATAAAATGATGCTGAAAGGGTTAATAGGACTAGTGTGATTCAAGTCCTTTATGTACCAAAATAAGGATGGAAGACCATATAACCAAAGTGACCTGAGAAGATAATGTTATATAGAAAGCTCAATCAGATTTAGTTTCCTTAATTGCTTCTAGTCTTGTTCTGAGATTAGGATTCCAGTTGAATCCCATAATCTTACATATTTATATGAGTAATTTCTGTAACATTTTACAGCATGTCAATTTGCAATCTTCTATGATAGCCTCTGGCCAACTGAGATTTTATTCCCCCACCCCAGTGAAAGATCAACAAACATCTCAGATGTTTGTCAAGAGGGGAAGCCATATGATCGTATAAATTACATTTTTCTCAACTGTTTGTGGGTTCAAGTAAATTTAAAATGTCCTTAGGTCTAGAAGACGTTTCTTTCTTACACACACATATGTAGGCACTCATAGAAACCGAACTCACAATGGTGAAGATATTTCGGAGCTCAAAAGTATTGTAAAAAAGCCAGATACTGCTGGGCTTTCCTTCATCTGCTTTTCATTCCTTTATGCAACAGAATGAATTTGACAGGATGTTTAAAATATTAGAAGCAGTCTCAAAAAGGGCTAATGATCCCTGAAATAAACCGAGTGGCACGAGGCTCCAACACCTTCCTGAAAAGGCTCTCCAGGCTCACAGCACTCCTTTTAAGGGGTTGTCAGTTTGCCATGTGTGTATCATCAGTTACCAGAAGACTGGAGGACATTCTCAAAGTTAGAAAGTTATGCTGCCTCCTTCTGGCCTTATTCAGACCTTGGCTAATTGATTTGGGTTTTTTTTTAGGAGAAACATGTCTATTTTGCATCCTTGATTCACTCTCCTGTTCCTTTTAACCTTGGGTTTATGGACATCTTTGGGATTTATGATATTAGCCTTCAGTTAAATCACATACTGGGAACAAAAGAATATATTTTACAAAGAAAATCAGCCAAGACAAAGGAACTACATCCAAAGTATACAAGCTTTCCTACGATAGCATTTGATAAACTGGAATTTCATGAACTCAGGATGAAGACTAACCTCCTGATCATACAAATCCAACCTTTTGCCAGTGTGTGGAGAAGTTTCTCTTGGTCCTGCTGGGCTTTACTTATGACATGCCAGAACTTGCTGAGGCTGTGATCTGTCAAGTTTATTCCCAGCACCTCCATCTGGGTCTCTGAAACTACACTTATGAATTTTCTTAGGAAGAATAAGACATGTGTGGATGGATGGATAGGTAAGCATATTGAAATGGATGGGATTCGATTTTAAATTTGAGACTCTTGCTTCCAAAGTTACAGTCTTTTCCCATGATGCTGAATAAAGTCCAAATTTCTTAACTTGGCATGACTTTCCAACTTGACTCCATGCTCCAATCAAACTCACTTCAAAGGAATGTTAAAACACATCTGTAATGTACTCGAATGCCAGAAGCCAGCATCAGTACTTTAGCTAATGAGGAACCACAATGGAGTTGGTTAGAGACATAATCCAAAGCAGGCTCTAGAAAGATTAATTTGATCATAGTATTCCTAATGGATTAAAGAGTAGGAAGAATGTGAGCAACAATAGTAGTTAGCAGCTTTTGAAAATTTTCTTTTCCTCACTATTTCTTTTTGTTAAAGACATGGACAAGGTTCCAAGGCTGGGACAAAAGAAGGGACAGATAGAAGGATTCATGATTTGATTGCTGTAATAAGTGAAATGGGATTTTCCTCCATTGACACAAATTGCAAAGTTTTCATAGCTTGCAATTTTAGTTGCCTAAGCTCAAAGCTAGTAAGGATCAGAATCAAGATTTAAACTCAGGGTTTGTGACCATAAATCCAGAATTCTGGCCTACTGGAGATATAATTTAAAATATACTATAATTCACAGTTCTAAATAATGAATTCTTCACATCTTAATGCCATTATGCCAAATTTATAAAAGATTCCTTGTACAAGATTCCTATTAAATTGTTGTGGTTTTTTTCCAGGCACAGTTGAAAAATGAGTTTTTCTAGTTAACTGTGACCTACGGATCAATCAAGTTAACCTATAAAATGAATTGATTCACAATTTTTATAAAAATATAAGTACAAAAATATAATAAAATACAAAAATACAATTACATGTATTTAATCCTCAAACCAGACTAAACAAAATTTATTTTTTTGAAATGTGTTCTTGCATTTTGGAATGTTTAAGATATTACTGAAACAGGATATATGAAAATATCACAAATCCATGATAGTAAAATGATGATTAACTCTTTAATTTTCAGATTTTATTACTTTAATCATTCTTACTAGAAATATTTCTAAAAGATATTACATCTTCCTGTCTTAGAGCACATTCACCACTCTTTAATCTTTATGACTCAGGTATCCTTATAACATCATTTTATCTACTTAGCAGGATAACATCAGAAAGTCCTTCAATGGCTATTGAGGTATATAGTCAGTCAGTTATAAACATTTTTATCCTGAGGGACTTATGGGAAAAAAATGCTATCCACATCCAGAAGAAAGAACTGTGGGAGTAGAAACACAGAAAATTAGCAACTGCTTGATCTCATGCGTCGATGGGGTTATGATTGGCGATGTAGACTAAATGATCATTCTATTGCAATTATTAATAATATGGAAATAGGTCTTGATTAATGATACATGTAAAACCCAGTGGAATTGCTCATTGGCTATGGAAGGGGAGTGGGAGGAGGGAGGGAAAGAACATAAATCATGTAACAATGGAAAAATTATCTTAATTAATCAATTAAATNTTTAATTAATTTTTAATTAATAATATTTAATTAATTTAATTTAAATTAATTTAATTAAATAAATAATCTTAATACAAAATTAAAAAAACATTTTTAATGAACCTATTATGTTCCAGAAACTGTTTTGGCACTGAGGTGAAAAATGATGTAAAGAAGGTCCTTGCTCTTTAGGAGCTCAAAGTCTAATGAGAGAGATGGCAGCAAATATGTTCAAATAAGCTATGTATACATTAAGTAGGAAATAATTAAAAGATGAAAGGGAATTAGGAGGGTTTGGAAAAGGCTTTCTTTAGAAGAATACAATTTTAATTGGACTTAAAGGAAGCTAGAGAAGCTAGTTGATGGAGATGAGGAGGAATAATATTCCAGGTATGGGAGGCAGGTAGAGAATATCTCTGGAGCTTAGAGTATTTTTTTTTGTACAATAGCAAGGAAATGAGTGTGTCTGGATTAAAGATTATGTGATATACAGTAAGGTGAAGAAGATAAGAATGGAAAGGTAGGAGAATTCTAGGTGACTGAGTGGAGGATAGAGTGGGGAGGGATTTGAGACAGGCTAACTTGTTAGTAGTCGATTGCAATAATTGATGTATATAGTAGATCATTTTTTTTAAAGAATATGTTATTGATGGGGAAATAAATCTGAAACTTCAATGAACTTTGGCAAATCACATTCTTGATAGGATAATTGAACAAGTGGATCTCTTTTCCATTCGTGCAGATTGCTACCCACCACACCTTAGGCTGTACAATTCTCATCCATGTCTTTCTATTAATCTTCCATAGAGCACTTACTTGACAAAGCTAGAGATCCTAAGGTGTGAAGAGTATCTCAGAGTTGGGAATGGTATTCATTATATGATTACTATTATTCATTCTCAGAATCCATAATACAGTGCTCTTTAAGTAGTAAATTATCAAGAAGTTTCAGCTGATTAACAAAATGAGGTGAATTGTTCTATTTTTTTTTTCTCTATGAGAAACCCAGGGCTGAATTGAACCTAATAGCAGCTGATACATTGAATAGGTTAATACATCTCAACTTTTCCTTTCTGTAGATTGTGATAAGGAGCAATATATCAGATCTAAAATTAAAACAATGGTTGTTGCTGGCATTCTAACTATATGGATCCATGTTGTTTATGGTTTTTTAATTTGTTTCAAGTTTGGTAAAGGAGAATGACATCTTTTTTTGCAAAGTTTACAGATATAGTAACTTCAGTTCTTTAGAAGGCTGCCAAGGACTTGGGAACAATCCAAAAAAGTATTTGAGTAACCATCTATTTTCTTCCAAGGAGAACCCCATGAAGTTCTATTTATTCTTATCTTAATCACAATTTTAGAAAGTATGTTAATGTGCTCTCTTAGCTCAAAAAGCTAAATTAGAAGGTAGGGTTAAGATAAGACCATGCTAGAAGTAGTGAATGGAGGCACCAAGTTATGAGATATAAAAATTCATTATTAAAGAAAAGATGACATTTAAAAAAGAGAAATCTAGGACTATTTAGGGTCAGAGAAGATAGTCAAATGCAGCTTTCCATTGTAGCCTAAGTATGATAAATAATGATCATGATGACCCTGAGTCATTTAGAAAAAAATGCTGTTATGTCCAACTCCTTATTTTTAAGAAATTATACCAAATTTAGAATTTATTTTTGTTTAATTGTTTCAGTCATATTCTACTCTTCATGGTCTGGCAAAGATACTGGAGTAGTTTACCATTTCCTTCTCCAGCTCATTTTACAGATAAGAAAACTGAGACTAATAGGATTCAATGACTTGTTCAGGATCACACAACTAGTGTCTGAGGTTTGATCTGCACTCAGGTTTTCCTGACTCCAGATTTGGTGTCCTATCAAGTGTACCACCTATCTGCCATTATTTAGAACTGGAAAACTTTTGTCTTCTAATCTCTGTGTTTACTTATTACCCATATTCCCTTAAGGCAAATAATTGGCCATCTCTAAACCATAGTTTCTTCATTTGTCAAATGAAAGTTTCAGAATAGAGTATCTCAAAGGATTCTTCCAGTTGAAATTCTGTGAGCCTCAGAATGAAGAAGGGAAATGTGTAATTCATTTTTGAAAAATATTTATCAGTATTGTTTAAAATTTTTAAGTGAAAAGCAAATGTCTTTGCTTAAAGACTGCAAATTTCAGTTGCCTGGTTGGCTTGGGATATATGAGATATCTCTTCTCTCAAAGATGCTGAATCAATGTAAGCACAGCGTCATCGCCATTCCTCTGCCTACGTTTGATTCTTGAGGCAGATTTCCATCACGGGAGAGTTGTTGCCTGGTTGCTGTCTTTGCTGTCTGACTCCTCATTTTCTGGGTGTTGATGGGCCATAGTTAGCAGGTGGCCATGATTAGTTTTTGGGCTTCTGCTGAAGACATTGTATGGAATAGTGATGCCTTTCTGGGTGGCAAGCAGCCATCGGCACATATGGCCAGTCTTTCTTTTACCAAATGTATTTATTCCCTGCTAATGCAGTTAATTCTGCCTTAATGCCTTGGAATAAATCTGAATTGTAATGTGCGGAATTTTATTTTGTGAGCGAAAGCACAGCATGGGGCCTAACCTGACCCTTTTCTCTGCTGTGCACATCAATGCAGATAGCCCAATTTCCTGGAAGAAACAGCAGGGTATGCTTTGGGGACCTTCCTATTAGGAGCACAGAAAATGTGGTGGTAAGAATACCTAATGACATCATCCTGAGCTGTTCAAATGGGGGGACAGATAATATATAAGGAAGAAATATGTTCCTGCTACTTTCATTACAGAGTATGTATCTCCTGTCAGATGACCATCCTACAAATAGCAAATGATATAATAATAATAATAATAATAATAATAATAATAATAATAATAATAATAGCCAAACTTTTGGTAGTTCTCTAAAATTCATAAAGCACTTTAAGTTTAGTAAAATACTTTGCATCCATCTCTGAGCAAACTCAGTTGATGAGTTTAATAGCAACATAGAGAAAAATGTATTAATTTAGTTTTCTAATGGTGGGAAATGAGAACATCATTTATAGAGTGCCACATTCTAAACTCTCAAAATCCCTTCCAAGTTTAGTCTGTGATTCTGTGATACCTAATTGCAAAAAAGAAAGAAAAAGTCAAATGGCAAATAAACAAATTGAGATCAGAATTGTGTTTGGAAGAAATAGCTTCTAGGGTATGTCAAAAGGTTACTGTATAGTCAGCCAAATTTCATCTCCAAAGGTTGGCAATATATCAGAATCAGTGTGTTATCTTTTTCTTCTAATTTAAGATTGGGTGTGCCAGTAAAGCATCTTGTATCCTCATAAGGGTTTTTTCCTAAATATTAAAGTAAGTGATAAGTGCATATAAAATGAATAATATTTCTTAAATATTTGAGAAACATCATTTGAAGTTATTTATAAAAATATAGATTTTACCACATTGCTGGGATCATTGCCCTTGTTTTTCTTTGCTGAATTGTCTAATGTCCTTTACTGACTGGATACTTTAAAGCCTCAGATAAGCTTCTAAGTAATTGATCTTTAAAAGTACTACTTTAAAAGTCCTCTTAGTCATCCTTTGCCATTGTCTCTCATTGTTCATTTAACTTGTGACTGGAAAGTGTGATTCTGAACTCTTTCTGTGTCATATGCATGAACCCAATTGTTTTGGATTGTTTTGTCCAATCACAAGATTTTTCTTGCATGCTACAACTTTTCTTTAGTCACTTTCCACAGGGCTTTAATTCTCCCCAAATCATAACAAATTTATTCATACCTCATGATTGATTCTTTCAGTTTCTGATAAGTTTCTGAAAGAATCTTATACGTCTGTGATGTTAACAGACATTTGTCTTGGAAAAGAAAAAATTCAGATCAGTTCACTCAGAATATATTAAGCCTTTATTGTTGGCAAAGGTTTGGAGATACAAAGTCAAAATTCAAAACACAACAAAAAACCAACCCCTTTAAGGAGGTTCCATTCTACAGATGATATGTAATTAGGTTACATATTGACATTATATTATGACATTTCATATGACACATACTTAGATAAGAAAGCACAAGGTAATTTGAGGGGTGAGAAAACATTAATAATTGGGGGAATCATAAAAAAAAGTTTTACATAAGTAATAGAGGCTGAACTGGGTTTGAATGTGGCCTCAGCTACCCCTTAGCTATGTAACCTTGGGCCAGTCACTTAACCCTATTTGCCTAACCTTTACTGCTCTTCTGCCTTGGAACCAACACTTAGTATTGATTTTAAGAAAAAAGGTTTTAAAAAAAATAAAAGTGGTATATGTAATCATAACCATTGACAAAAAAGTCATATCTGGCTATCCACATATCAAAAAGTATATAGAGATTCAGTTGCATAAAAAGGCATGTGTGCATCCACACATAAATAAAGGGCACTTATGAATATTCAAGTGCATGTTATTTGTACACTGGCGCACATAAAGTATGTGTATTTTGGACCAGATTAACACATACCCAATAATTGGAGAGAGACTATTTATACATGCATGAAGCCTCTTACCTATATTCATAATTGTTCCTGCTGAGATTGTGGTCAGTGACTAATTTATGAACATTAGTATTTTCTATACAATTTTCACTCACACTTATGATTTACTGCCGTTCCTGGGAGAAGGCTCATAGCCACACATCAATACGTGTGGCTCTATACCTTCCCTTAGAGAGATGATTAAATCATATGCTGCATTATAATAAATTTTGTGTTGTTAGCTTCTTTGTTTTTGCTTCACAGAAAAGATAATTATGCCACATTGTTTACAATCAAATTTAAGCAAATAATTATTTTTTCTGACTTAATGTGCCATAACTCTACTTATATTAACTATATAGCAGCTGCTGAATTTTCATGCAGTTGTGAATTCTCTGAATAAGTTTGAGCCTGGCACTAATCATTGGACTAATAGGGGTTAGCTGATTGTACTCCACAACCTTTGGGGATCTTTGGCACTGAGACGCTTCATTGGGTGATGACTTATGGGTGATTATAATGTGACAACTCAAGAGCTATCAGACACCATGCATTTCTTCAATGCTATCATTTGCCAGGCATCATGCTCAGTGCTGAAGATGCAATGACAAAAAAATAAAGCAGTTTTCATTCTCCAAGAGTTTATGTTTCATCAAGGATGTTAAACCTGGTCGTGGTCTTTTGTTTTTAATCCATCTCTGGAGTCCTTGAAGGCTAGGTAATATGGTAGTTGGAGAGGTATTATGAAGTAATTAAAAGGGTCTGATGACCTGGATTCATGTTCCATTTCCAAAGCTGATCCAACTTCGTGACCCAGAGCAAGTCATTTAATTTCTTCAGTCTTCCATTTTCTCATTTTGAAAATGGTGATAATAATACTTGAGTGATTTCCACACATAGTTATTTTAAGGATGGTGTTTTACAAACCTCTAAGGCTTCTATAAGTGGGAACTTTTATTTGAAAAATGATTAATAAACCCTTTCCTTTAACTAGCGCATTATGAAATGTCCTACAATGTCTGGCAAATGTCATCCTCGAATGTCAGGAGTGGTGGACAGCTCTTCATCACAGGGCTCTAGAAGAGAATGAAGACTGTGCAAAATGGTGATCCAACTTGCAGATAATTGCTAAAAGTGTTATCAGATCAATAATCTCAAGAGAAACAGAATCTGGTGTTTAGTCAAACAGGGAAAAGGGGGTGGGGAGGGAAGAGGAGCAAAAGATCTGCAGAAAAAGTTGAGGTCATAAAAAGCTAGGAAAGTATGACCAGGAAAAATCTCAGCTGTCAACAAATGGAGACTTTCATCATTTATTTGCATGATACAACTTATTTCAGGCTTTATCCAGTGTCCTTAGAGGGGCAGACACATTAGAATTTGTTAGGAACACTTATTAAATATAAGTTCTGTTAAACAACATTGCATTAGCTTTAGTATCTCAATCATCTTGCTCCATCACTGCATTATTTGAAAAAGTTCTGCTTGAACAAAAGAATAAAGGTACATCATTCATCTTCTTAATTCTTCATATGTAGGTTAGAGAATGCATACATTACCTTGCAGCAATTCTATTATAACTTCTTTCTTTGCTTCCACTTCCCATGCTATCTCCTAACATAGAGTCTCAAGAAAAATCCAAAAGGAATATAATGTTTAGTCTAAATATATTAGATTTATGTAGTGTCACTTTTATTTAGAGCTGTTACATGATGGGTATAAGCAAAGAGAGGACAGCTTTGCCTTAGATTAAGACCTACCTGTTCCTATTTGCTTTAGATCAAAGTCCATAATTGTGCTTCCACTATGGAGGTCATCCATGAAGATTATTATGTTCAATTGTTTCTGACTCTTCATGACCCTATTTGGAGTTTTCTTGGTAAAGATACTGGAATTGTTTAAAACAGTCGTACAGGGTAATTGACTTGCCCAGGGACATACAACTAGCATGTATCTGAGGCCAGTTTTGAACTCAGAATGATGGTCTTCCTGATTCCAAGCCAGCCATTCCACTCTATCTACTTCACCAACTATCTGTCCCATTAGGGTATTTGCCATTATTCCTTCCATGCTACATTTATGAGTATGAAGTCACTTGTCTTTTCTAAACTTTTTGCTAACTCTTCTCATTCTGAAGCTACATATAGAATTTAAACTTGCCCAAGAGCTCAACTAATACTGGGAAAAGGGGGAAATTGCTAATTAGATATATTCATATTTGTCAAATACTATAGATATGCTGTGCTGTGATATTATTCTAACAGTATAACTGTTTGGATATAGCATCCTATCTGACTTAGTCTTATCCCAGGTAGATTTTTCCCTCTAAGAAACTAGACTTTTCTTAAAGGCAGATGGCTCTGAATCCTATCATGTTGAATCAGAATGTTACTTAGACTTCTTGTCCTACTGTAGACATTTGGTCTCTTTCCATTTTCCATACTGATTACACTTCCTTCCCTTTCTATTTTCAAGCCCTATTTGACTTATCTTAAGATCCTAGGTAAATTTAGCTACTTTCATAGATCATTTGGGTTTTTTTGAGTAATCTGTTGTATTTATATAAGTATCTTACCAAGATAAAATAATGTGGTCACAAAATGTATGTGAGTGTATTTGAAATAATGGAGAAGTGACACATGTTACTTTCTTATTGAATATTAATATCTCATCTAGCAATGATTATGCAATTCAATCATTATTAATTACATGCCCACGATGTGTATGATGGAATGCAATGTACTAGATGGAGAAAAAAAGTCCAAAGTAGCTCTTTTTGGAAAGGATCAGATTTTTGTTGAAGTGGTTATTATCTTCAAAATGAAAAACAAACAAACAAAAAACAAGCCTTTAAAGTTGTCAGGGTAGGAGTGTGGCAATGAGATTTTTCCCCCACATAGCTACCCTCATTCTAGTTGGGTAGAAGAAAGATTATTAGAAGTGGAGAAGGATGAAAATCCTGCTGTTCCTGGTCAGTAGGAAACAATATAATATTTTCATCTCTATTAACCTATGAAGATTAAGAATAAAGCAGTTAAATCTCGCCATTTTCATGTTTGACTCTCACAACTTAAAGTATTGTGTGATTTTATTAGTGGCTTTATTTTCACTTTTACCTCGTCAGCCATATATATGTTTAGTTGAGAAAAATGGGAGGCCCAATGCATGTTTATATCAGTGAAAATGGGAAAAGTATTCATAAGTGTTGGCGAATCCACTCCAGAGAGTGCTAAAATAACTTTTCTAATGTGCTAGGAAGAAATGGAAAAAAAATGGAAAGGTGTCTGTGTGCGGGTGAATGAGATGGGGGTCACCGCTACCCTCTCACTAAGCATCCCAGGGAACGGAGGAGCATGATCCGACCCACCACATCCAGCCCAGAGTTCAGAAGTGGCCAAGGACTTCCACCAAGCCATGTGCTTTTCATCAAGGAACAGGTCAACCACATAGTCAAAAGGGAGGTCTCAGAAAGCAGTTTAGTCCTTTCCATTTTTAATGTAGGGTCCTTCTGACTTTGTCTCCTGCCTTTCTCACCCTGTTGGGCTTTGCTTTTCATTTCCCTCCATTTTATGGGTTATTTCATGGTTACTGTTAAGAACAATGCATGTAATCAGGGCTATTTTGTTATAAAGAAGTATATGCAGAAAAGTGTATTTTTGGCGAAATGTGTTTCTCTGTTGAATGATTCTAGTTTTTAGCGGTTTGGGGAACATAATCACCTATTTCCAATAGGTTTGATATATTGGCATTGATGTTTTCTTGCTTTTATGTCAAAAATGTTACCCCTGTGAAAGTGGAGGATTGACCTCATGTACTTACTATCTGCCCAGAACACAGAAGGAATGGGTCTAAACTGACCTAGCAATGCAATGGGTTGCAGGGAAAACCAGCACTTTGAATTAGTCCATTTTTTGTGACTGAAAAGTTGTTGTAAGCACTCTGACTGATAAAATATGGCCTTCATCTACTTTTAAATTGCTTTTGCCCATTCACTTTCAGAGGTCATAAATCTTTTCCTTTACAGATGGATATGCAACAAATTTCTAGCAATTGGGTCAGCCATAAAATACAAAGTTATGTCTGACTTTACAAGTTATCCAAGAAAAAGTATCATATAAGCAAGAATAGCAGTCATATGACACATCTTTAACATAAAATATACTCATAATAATCAAATTGAATTGATTATAGAATGACCTGAGGAAAATCATGCAAACAAATAATACATAAATGGAAAAAGAGAATTGCAAGTATTCCCCCATCTTCATAATAGGCCTGGCAGATGGTGATCCAGTCATTATTTGAGCCATTTAGTGATGGGTAAATCATTACTTTATTAACTATCCCATCCCAGTAGGTACAGATCTGATTGTTAGATAAAAAAATCTTATTAATTTGAAACCTGATTCCCTTTACTATTTTCATAAGATAAATGATTTAGAACTAAAAGTAACCTAAAGGACCCATCTAGACCAACTCTTCCATTTTACAGATGAAGAACCCTGATACCCAGGGAAGATATGATCTGCCTGAGATCATATAACTAGTAATTCCAACTCAGGTCCTCTGACCCCAGAGCCAGTTCTATTTCTATCTATTGTCCCTTTGTTTGTTTATTTGCTTTTTTTTGTTCTGGGACAAATAGAACAAATCTATACATCCTCCCAAATTCTCCTAATGCTTCCCAAGTCCAAAACTCCTCCGGCACCACTAATTCCCACTGTATTAATCCATTTCCTTCACTGCTCTTGCCTCTATTAGAATGTAACCTTCTTTATAGCAGGGGATACGTTGTTTTTGTATTTGTATCCTTAAGGCTTACAATTCTGGACTTGAGAAAATGTCTTTTTTTAATGAATTAATTTAAATATGACAATCCCTCAGCAGTTAGTGATCATGTTCTATTCTCCCTTCTATTGTAGGTTATCTTATTTCCTTCAAACTTTTTTTTATATGACATGCTTTCTAGTTTTTAAAATTCTGGCTACCTTCCTCTGAATTTATCTCAGAATATCAATGTTTCCCTTCAAATATAGTATATACATAACTGGATGCAGAATTCAGATATGGCCTGAACAGTGGAATGAATGAGATTAGTCTTTCTCAATTTCACCTCTAAAATGATAATAAAACAGGCTAATATTATAATAAATTTTGGTAGATATATTACAAAGTGGAAATCATCTGAATTTTAAGTTGTTTTGTTTGTTTGTTTTGAGAACTTCTACATTTCCTTAATAATATTCATTTAGGGGACAGCAGGGTGGCTCAGTGGATTGAGAGCCAGGCCCCGAGACAGGAGGTCCTGGGTTCAAATTTGGCCTCAGACACTTCCTAGCTGTTTGACTCTGGGCAAGTCACTTGACCCCCATTGCCCACCCTTACCACTCTTCTGCCTTGGAACCAATACACAGTATTCACTCCAAGATGGAAGGTAAGGGTTTTAAAAACAATAAAATAAAACAAAAAAAATAGTATTCATTTATTTTTTTAACCTGAGTATCTGGATTTGGACTCACTCAACGAATCTCTTTTCAAATAGATTTTTTTTTAAACCTTGTACTTCGGTGTATTGTCTCATAGGTGGAAGATTGGTAAGGGTGGGCAATGGGGGTCAAGTGACTTGCCCAGGGTCACACAGCTGGGTAGTGGCTGAGGCCGGGTTTGAACCTAGGACCTCCTGTCTCTAGGCCTGTCAAATAGATTTTTTAAAAAAGCAACTAGTTTTAATAGTCACTTCCCATGTGACCTCGGTCAAGTCACTTATCTACTCTTTGTTCTAGGAATGAGAATATTTGACATAACAGTAAAGATGTTTGTCTTTATATGTCTTTGAATATATACATATGTGTTTATAGATAGACATATCTGGAATCTCATTGGTGATATTCTCTTTACTTTTACTTTGCCAGCACAGAAAGAAGTTCAACAATATATTCCCATATCTGATTCTTGACATATCTTTATAGAAATCCTGCAAAAAGAACCTTTTGATAGACAAAAGGACTTTGTAGGTTTTTAAAAATACTGTGGGAGGACAAGTATAGTATTTGGACATTCCATCTGCTTTCACTCAGTTTTGTTACAAGACTGGCTCATTGCTGTTTCTGGTCATATGTGCCCTTGAGATTGTCTTTTTATAGCACACATTTACATGGCAACTTAAGGTTCCAAAAGTTCTTGAGGTCTGTTAGCTTTTTTTGTTCCTTCCAACTCTATGAGGCAGGTGCTGTTATTCTCCTCATGTTTATAGGTGAAGCCACTGACGTTGAAGGTCAAGGGATTTCCTACAATCCCACAGCTAGTCAGTATTGGATGTGGCATTCACACAAACCAGGTCTTGACTCCCCATTCCAGTATTCTTTATACTATACCATGCTTCTTCCCCCTTTTTTTCTGCCAATTCTTGCACAGATTATTCCAAAGTCTTCTTTTTTTCCAGGAACTAAGAATATGCTAGAATTGATGACTGAAGCAAACAACCACACAACAATCCTGCTTCCTCGTCATTATTGTGATTTCCAATTTTCATTGTATAGAATGGGAAAATTCTGATTAGGGTTCCAAATTGAAGGTAACGCTAGGTTATTTCAGTGGGAGACACAGTCTTGCAAGTGATGTCGAGAGCAGCAGACAGCTAGATCTTCTATGGAAATCTCATAGCTCACCTGTAAGTCAATAAAAATGCATATGTTACTTTTAAACCATCATCTCAGAAGCACAAAGAACTTCTCTAAGCCTCAGTTTAGTCATTTATAAAATAAAGGTTTTGGACTAGATGATCTTATTCAATGGTTATATCAAATTGCTAATAAATAAGTAGAAAGGAAAGAAATGTATTTAGCAATGCTAACAAAATAAATAAAGAATAATAAAATAATAAAGAATAATATGTTATATAATTATAATGTATAAAAATAAAAAAAGAGTTAATAAAAATATTTAGACCTAAGTTCACAGGGCCAGCAGAAATGTTGCTGGACAGGCTAATTCTTTTACTTAAAATTTCTTTGCAAACCAAGGAAGGGGAGGACATACATATTTAATTAGTAATACTATGACTAATTCTTTTCTGTGTGTATTTCATAATTCTGGATCCTGTTCATATTCCTTGGATCTCTTTTATTGATTAGATGTTTTATGTGGAAGAGAAATCAGATTTCTAGTTAGCATGGTCTTCTGTAAGATCAAATCTTTGCTTAAATGGCCAATTGTCTCTGCCTCATTTAATTGTGATTACAGTTTTATTCACCACTGCAAAAGGAAATTTATATTTGATTTGTGTTGAGCATTTTTCTAGATTTGTCTTTCCTCATATTCACTACAGTATTACGTGTAAGAGCAGACACAATATTAGGGTGACAAGTAACACTGTGCTGGAGGCCTTCTTTCCTTCCTCCTAATAACATGAGCGTTCACACTGCCTAGCTGTTATCTTTAATCTTTGCCATGTGCCCAGCCTATCTTCTATTCCTATCATACATTTCCCCAGTGACATTTTTTTTAACTGATGTTCTTCAAAGTTCTGCTTCGGTTAATTATATCCTATTCATACTCACCATGGACTTTAATATTCTCTGTGTGATACTTTCATTTCTTTGGAAAGTGTTATATCTCAATGCACAGAATGTTTTAAGGAAATGTTTCCTCTATCCACAATTATCCTTAGGCTATTGAAAGATTTTTTTTTTGTTTCAATGATTTTTAAATTCTTTCTTTCATTAGTATAATATAATAATGCAAAATCTTATAGACTTTTGAAAGTCTTCTTGATTATTCCAAATCAAAGATAGTAGTGATGATTTATTTTTTATCATCCCATTGCAATTTATCTAGTATACATATACAATTAGTAAAATATACATTTCTACATTTTACCTCTCAGTTTATTGAAGAATTCAGAACATTATTTCTTGAATATGATAAGAAAAAAAAGACTTATCAAAAGAAAATCATTCCATAAAAGTAGAATTAATAGCAAGAAATTATTTTTGGGGCAGCTGGGTAGCTCAGTGGAGTGAGAGTCAGGCCTAGAGACAGGAGGTCCTAGGTTCAAACCCAGCCTCAGCCATTTCTTAGCTGTGTGACCCTGGGCAAGTCACTTGACCCCCATTGCCCACCCTTACCAATCTTCCACCTATGAGACAATACACCGAAGTACAAGGGTTTAAAAAAAAAGAGATTATTTTTACTCCTTGTTTAAATATTTTGTATTTAATCTAAATATTTGAGGAGTATGATGTCATGGTGTTTGTGCCTCAGTTTCACTGTTGTTCCTATTTTGCATATCTTGAACCAATCTTGCTATGATTTTTCTTCATCTGAAAAGTCAAGCGGGATTTGAAATGTATGTGATTAATGCTAATGAATTGCTCTTTTCACCTCCACTGCCTTGATTTGATTGACAAATTAGTGAATTGGAAGCAAATCCCAACAGCTGAAATAATTTGAAGGGTTTATTTTATGGATTGAAATATCTTGATCAAATAAGTCGGCGTTCTCTCCACATGAATGGTTGACATATGCATCTGTGGATGGCTTTTACAAGATGCTCTTCATCCAAAATTAGCTACTAATGGTAGTGAATTTAGGCAATAAAAAATACTTTCCCAAACTAGACCTGCCTGAAACACGATATAGGTTATTATATTTTTCTAATATCATAAGAAATTGATATTTTCTAGTACAAATATAGTCACTTAGTTTTTCCTTCCACCTACTTTTTCATTTGCCAGATCAAATACAGTAAATGTGAATGCTTTGTTTCTAAAATGAATTTCTCCTTTGATTTTTTTTGGTTGTTGTTCAAATGCGTTACAACAAATTTCAGCATCTTTATCTCTTAAAAAAAACCCAAACCCTCAGAATACAGAGATTTCAATTGGTAGTGACCAAATACTTGATAGCCTAAAATGGTTTTGATTATTAAATGTGATATTATCAATAATGTTCCATAGTCATACATCCCTACAACAATTGTGTTGTTTTCATAATAAGAACAAGAATACTTAGGACAGAAAACTGCTAGACTGATTTTCCCTCAAGTGATTAATTTCAGTTTTACCTTCTTACAATGATAGGCCAAGTTAGCACAGACTAAAGCAGATATTGAACAAAACTTTCAGACATAGAAGATCCTTGAAATTGTACAATGTAATCAACAATTTTCATACAAGGTTATATACTAGAGAAGCTACAGAGATTCTCTGGCAAGGGCTGTTGATCCAGTTTGTATGTTCTGCCTACTGGGAAGCTGCCACTTGTTTTTTAGGTTATCTAGGGAAAATATTAGAAGAATGCTCATCACAACAGATATAGTGGGGCAAGGATTTTTTTTCTTTTTTTTCTTTTTTTTTTTTTGTCAATGGAGGTGGGGTGAGATGAAGAGGAAATAATTATTCTTTGATTGAAAATATTTCATTTAAAGTGATATGTGTAGCCTTTGTTTAGTCTTCCTGGGGGAATCATATTCAGGGTATTTTAATGGTTCCTTAAAGAAAGCTGAATTATCTATTTCTTTTGAAATTCTTTTGAATTTTTGGTATTTTCCTGGATTATATATAGGGAAAAGAGAAAGGTAAAATGAAGGCATTCCTCTTGTCCAGTGTTCCCTTAGAAAAGATATTTGAAAAATAGAGTACCTCGCTATATTTTTAAGGAAGTGATATAAATTGATAATAGATGGTATTATTTGTTACTACTATGTGAATCTATTCATTTCCTCAGACTCCAACCTCTGAAGGTGAGGCAGTTCTTTAGAGTGTTAACTGTGTAAAAGTATTACTCCCAGGATCCTAAGGAATTTACCTGGATAAGGACTTTACTATTTAGTTTACCTTGTAAATAAAAGGCAAGGCAGGGGCTGCTAACAGGTGTGAAGCTCAGAACTCTTTCTCCTACCTCCTCATTAAAATATATTCCAATCCCAACTGTCAGGGGAAGTCCAAGGACATACTGTCAGGCCAATCAGAAAAATGACACACCAAGGTATATAAAACATCTTCAGACTCTGGCTTTGTGTCTTTCATACAAAGAATTAGGTCACTAATATGTCTTTTATCAATATATCACATGTACTCTAATAAATAAATGAAAAAGTCAGAGAATGGCTTCATATTACTTGCCCAAATTTCTGTGTGCTACAGAAGTGACAAAAACCTAAGGAAATGAAAATTTAAAACTCTGTCACATCTAATGTACAGCAGATTAAAGAAAGGTTAATAATTTGCGGGAACTCAGTTTTTCCTTTGTATTCTTTTGCAAATTTTTTCATTCTTTTATTAGAATCAAACCGCTTCTATCTAGTTTTTGTGAAGAAAAACAAACAAATGAAACCAAGACAAAACAAAACAAAACAAAAAAGACATAGAGACTTGACAGAGGAAAATTTTAAAAAGAATTTTAAGAATTCAAAGGTGAAAGTATCATATGTGACCTGTATGTTTCTGACAACATTTTCTTCTATGACAATCAACCTTTCCCTTATTTATTACACAGTGTGTCCTTACCATTCAGGAATTTAAGTATGGTGTTGAACCTAAGAATATCTATTTCTAATACTACTTGCCATTTCAGTCTTTTTCAGAAGGATAGTTTTTGCTACTATTACTCATTTCTTTCAAACTAAATCTCTTCTTGCAGTTTAAAAGAAAACTATCATCTAATTTATTAAGTGTTGTGTGTTTGCAGTTTCCATTCAAAGTTCTGTTTAAGTCAGATTCTTCTAAAACCTAATTATACAGTCATATAACATATTGAAAGAAGCATTTTCCTGTGATTGATTTGTTTCCAGTGTCCATTCCTTTACGCAATTGTGTGCTGTCTCTGCAAAGAAGAAAACAATAGATTGATTTAATCTGTCTGCGCACTTAACACTGTGTTTTAATAAGATTTCTTAGAATTACCATGGGAAAAAATATTGCCATTTCTCTGCACTCATTTTCCAAGAGGAGAATACCTTTTGAAGAATTTCAAATGAGTTTCTTACAAACCTTTGAGAGATATGAGATTGTGTGACCCTACTGTTGGGTCATAGTCCCAATTTGCTTGAACAATTTATTTTAAAATAGCTTTGTGGGCCATGTTATACTGTTTTTCAGAAAAAAGACGATGGATTTATTTCCCCAGTCTGTGCTTTTTAAATTTTTTACTGGAGTAAGATTGTCAATATGTGTATTCATTAGTTGGATTTCTTTTCAGAAATAATGAAGTTAGATATAGCATTTCTAAATTTAAACTATATATTTTTTTATTTTAAAATCAGGACCATAAAATACATTTGGAGTTATGGAAAAAATTCTGATTTAGAGTTTATGCATCCATTTGCTAGTCACTAATTGCCTGTGAGACAAATTCAAGTCACTTAACCTTTTTGCATCCTATCATCTTCACTTGTAAAATTAGGGATTTGAAATATATGATCTATATAAAGTTCCTCTATACTATAGAATTCTACAAATTGTTGTTTGTTTTGCCTGTTTGGGAAATGCAGGGTTTCTCCTGCTAGAGTACTGCAATATAATTATCACAGAAATTATTACAAGAATTTGGAGTAACCCTGCATGACCTATAAGAATCTTCACATGAACTTATTCAACACATATTTGCCTGCTACATGCAAAAGGAGTATGGCAATTCAAAGGTACCAATACATAGTTCTTAGACAGAGTAATAAAATGTACATAAATAATTATAATGGATCTATTTCTTAAATGCCTAAGGGAATCATCATCAGAATGATGTTTACGGTTTCAGAGGAACAGATTTATTTCTGGCTTCATTTATCTTGAACTTCAAAGAATGCGTAGGAATTTGGCAGGCATGAAGAATGAGTATTCTAGATAGAGGAAAAGACTTAGCACAAGTATGGAACTACAAGAACACAAGGTGTGTTCTGGGCACACTAAGTGGCTCAGATTGACTAAAGAATCATCATATGTGGAATGTTGGAAGGGTGGGAGTTACCTTTGCTTTCATTGATGTAGATGATTCCCTAAGTGTAAACTTCAACATGAATGTCCATCAATAACTCCTCTGTAAAGAAGAACTGTGGGAGGAGAAATACAGAAGAAAAATAACTGCTTGAACACATGGGCTGATGGTGATATTATTGGGGATGTAGACACTAAACAATAATGCTAGTTCAACTATCAATAATATGGAATTAGGTCTTAATCAATGATACATGTAAAACCCAGAGGAATTTTGCTTCGGCTAAGGGAGGTTAGGGGGGAAATTAGGGGAGAGGGAAAGAACATGAAATATATAACTATGAGAAATATTCAAAATAAAATTAAAAAAGTTAATTCAATCAGTGCTAAAATAATAACTCATCTGTAATTAGTAATCTTACTGCCTAAGATATTGAATGCTTAAATGACTTGTTCTTACATGGCTTATATGTGTGTCTGAGGCCAGATTTGGGCACAACTCCTTGGTAGTTCAGTCTAGACTGCTTATTCCCCTCTACCATGCATATCTCCTTTGCCAACATATATAAAATTAGAAGGAGTTTAAATAAGGTTATAAAGGCAGTCAAGTATGGAGGTCCTTGACTTGTAGTCCTTGAAGTTTGGACTTTATTCACCAAATAAGGGAGTTATAGAAAGAGTTTGAAAGGGGGAGTGAAGTGGCATAAATATAACTGTACTTTAAAAAGTTTAACCTGGAAATCATATGGCACAGAGTTAAAGTGGAGATATAATAGTAAAGGTAGAAGATGAAGAATTGAATTAATGGTCACAGTGGGAATGAAAAAGATTTTATGGATTTAAAAAACAAGGCTTGCTAGAGTTTCCTGATTCCTTGGGTGTTATAAGGTGAAGAAAAGGATGAATTCAAGATAGACTTGAAAATTCTGAGACTGAGTGAAAGAAAAAATGGTGGTCAAGATAGCATAAACAGGCAAGTCAGGAGGGGGGAGATATTTGGAGTACAGATGAAGAGAGATTATTTTCACATATGAAGATTGAAGAGGAAAAAGAATGAATATGTGCTTAGAAATGGTTAACTAGAACTTGGAAGAAAGGTTAGTGCTGACAATTTCATTTGGGGAATCATCTGTTAGAGAATATGGGTGACGCTAAGGAAGAATACTTTACAATTGGTTCTTGTGGTGAGCCTCCCATTCTCTGGAGAGAGAAGAGAATGGCAAGAGATGGGAGTGATGGCTTCCAGACTTATGTAATTATCCTTGGCCCAGTGAAACAACTGAACCTCAATATCTGGACTAAAATTGGTCTTTCCTTCATCACTATACCCTTGTTAAATATTTGATGTCATTATTCCTGTGTAGTACCCATTCCCTCTTTCCTTCTTTAATTCTTTACTACTAACTCTAGTCTATGAATGTCTAGATGCTATGCCATTTGATGCATATATATATATATATATATATATATATAGATATTGTTTCATAATCTGTGGTGTCTTTTATCATGACGTAAATTCCATCTTTATCTATTTTCTCTTTTGATTAGACCAATTTTTATTACTTTTCTTTGTCTGAAATCATGATTTCTAACTCTGATTTTTTTTTTTACTTCAGCTGAGGCATAGTAGATCCTGCTCCATCCACTTTAATGTTGTGTGTGTCTCCCCACTTCAAATGTGTTTCTTGTACACATTGTGGGATTCTGGTTTTTAATCTACTCTGTTATCCTTTTCTGTTTTATGGGTGAGTTCATCCCGTTCATATTCATAGTTGTGATTATTAATTTTTGTTACTTTCCATCTTATTTCTCTCTATTTACTCTTTTCTGTCTTTAGCTTTTATGTTTTCTTTTCATTGACCACCGCTCCCAATATACCCTCTTTCTTTGATATCCTCCCCTTCCATCTTCCCTCCCAACTTCATACTTTGTTATATGATAAAGTTCAATAGTATAATGTATATTATTCCCACTTTAAGTTAAATCAAATGAGAGTAAAGTTCAAGCATAGTCTGTTGTACCCTCATATTCTCATATATTGTATTCAGCTCTTATGCATCTCTTAATTAGGCATAGTTTATACCATTCTATCTCTCCTTGTCTCTTCTCCCCATATATTCCTTTTTCTCGTCCCTCCTTCTTTTTGGATATCTATCCATCTTATTTCACTTCCTTCCTTTTTCTATGTAAACATTTCTTCATTGTTCTTATATTCATATTGATAAAGTTTACATACTTTACTTCAGGTATCTCAAGTATCATGGATATCTTAACTATTTCAATTATCATCGTCCCAGCTATGAATGCATTAATTCAAACATCAAAACCCTTACAGTTTCACTTTATCTCTTCATGCTTCTCTTGAGTAATGAATTTGCTCTTCAAATTTTCTTTTCAGTTTTGTTTTTTTTGGTCAGGAAAGTCTGAAATTCCTCTATTTCATTAAACATCAATATTTCCTCCATATCAGTTTTTTGATTATATAATTCCTGGATGTTGACCTTGATCCTTTGCCTTTCAAAATATGATATTCCATACTTTCCAGTCCTTTAAATAGAAAATGTTAGGTTTTGTATGATCCTGACTGTGGTTCCATGATATTTGAATTATTTCCTTCTGGCACCTTATATTATTTTTTCTTTGTTCTGAGAGTTCTGGAATTTAGCTATAATTGTCCTGAAGTATTTAATTTTGGGATCTCTTTCAGAAGGTGATCAGTTGATTATTTCAAATTCTATTTTTTTCCTCTTATTCAAGGATATCAGGGCAATTTTACCTAAAAATTTCTTATAATAAGGTGTCCAAGGATATTTTTTATGAACCCCATTGTCAGATGTATCAGTGATTCTTAGGTTATTTCTCCTGGATCTATTTTCTAAGTTAGTCATTTATCCAGTCAGGTATTCTAGATTTTCTTCTATTTAAAATTTTTTTTCTTCTTGTCTCATTTCCTGATATTTCATGGATTCATTAGCTTCTATTGTCCAATTTTAATTTTTTGGCAATTATTTTCTTGTTTGAGTTTTTGTCTTTTCCATTTGGCCACTCCTATTGTTTCATGAGTCATTTTATACAGTGTTTTTTTTTTGGCTCCATTTCCATTTGGTCCAATATTTCCATAGGTAGTTGTTTCCTTCAATGTATTTTTGCAACTCCCTTTCCTTTTGTTCTATTCTAGTTTTTTATGAGTTGGTTTCTTCAGTGAATTTAATCAATAAATAAGCAATTCTAGAGGTACCAGGTCAAAAATATTTCAAGCAATCAGAAGAAACAATTTAAATACATGAAGTAACAGAAAAAATCACAAAATTTGGTAGCCAGAAAATTAAAGGAGAGGATGGTTTGAAATATAATGAACCAGAAGACAAAAGAGTTAATATTAAAACCAAGAATCACCTACCCACTAAAACTATGTATTATCCTTTTTTGGTGGGGGTGGGATAATGGAAATTTAATGAAACAGAGGACTTTAAAAATATTCCTGAGTTGAGTAGAAAATATGACTGTAAAAAACTAGATTCAAGAGAAGAATAAATATTCAAGCATTAAAAAAGAAATCATAAGGGACTCAAGATAAAACCATTTACCTTAGTAAATAGAAAGATGATATACATAACTTGTAAAAATTTAATCATTATTAGGGCAATTAGTAATATGAGTACTAAACATATATTTGCCAAATGGAATAACATCCAAATTTTTAAAGGAAAGACTAGACTAAATAAATTACATGAGAAAAAAGTAAAACAATACAAGTTGGAAAATTATACTTCCTTCGCTCAAACCTAGATAAATTGAACTATAAAATAATGATGGAAGAAGTCAAAGAAAAAGCAGCATCATAGAAAAGCTAGATATGAGAGACCCTTGGAGAAGACAAAATGGGAATAGATAAGAGTATATATGTAGGGGCAGCTGGGTAGCTCAGTGGGTTGAGAGTCAGGCCTAGATATGGGAGGTTCTAGGTTCAAATCTGGCCTCAGACACTTCCCAGCTGTGTGACCCTGGGCAAGTCACTTGACCCCCATTGCCCACCCTTACCACTCTTCTACCTAGGAGCCAACACACAGAAGTTAAGGGTTTAAAAAAATAAAAAATAAAAATAAAAAAGAGTATATATGAATATATTCTTTTTTTCTCAGCTGCATATGAAAACTTCACAAAAATGTAACCATTTATTGGTGCATAAAAACCTTACCCTCAAATCAAAAAAGCAGAAACATTAAATACATCATTTTTGTAATATAAGGCAAAATTATATTTCAAAATTGTCTATGGAAACATTTATTAAAATTAATTAGAAATTATGTAATCCAATCAGTAAATAATTTTATTAAAGAGAATGAAAAACAATAAAACAACATTCCAAAGTTCATGGGATGCTGTCAAAGAAGTATTTAGGGGACATTTATATATCTGAATGTTTAAATAAAAATATAGAAACAGAAAAATCAATAGTTTGGGCATGACATACAAAAAACCTAGAAAAAATGAATGATAAATTCTCAATTAAGCATCAAATTGGAATCCTGAAAATAAAAAGTGAGATTAATAAAAATGAAAGTATAAAAAAGTAAAAAACTCAACTTATACACAACACTTGGAACTCATTTTATGGAGAAAAAATAAATAAACCATTGATGAAATTATTTAAAATAAAGAAGAAAAAGAAAACATTTGTAGCAAAAATGAAAAGTCTGAACGCACCATTAATGAAAATAAAATTAAGGCAAACATTAGAACTTATTTTGCCAAATTATATGCCAGGAAAACAGAAAATTCAATTGTAATGGATGAATGTTTTATATATTAACAAAAGACAAAATAGAATATTTAAATCTTCCTTTGAAAAAAAAGAAATTGACCAAGCCATAAATAAGTTCCCTTAATAAAAATCCCTGGGTCTTGATGGTTTACAATACACATTAATGCACATGATCACAGTAATGCAGTGTTTGATAAATACATAGATGCAAGGTTTGGGGAAAAGAATTAAATACTTTATAAAAATTGCTGTGAAAACTTGAAAGATTTTGGGGGAAAACTAGGATGGTGAACCATTTAGAGATGGATTGCCCAAACTGCAACCCTCATACTGCATGTCAATTTACCTCCCCACCCCCAACCTTAGAGAGAAGAACTGCTCCTAATGAGCTGAAGAATAGAGGGATGGGCTGCTTATGTGAGAAATGTCCTTAGGCATTCATGGAGACAGGGAGGGGAGCAGTTCCCTCTGGCATGTATACCATAGGTTTGCCAACATAGGTATAGACTATATCTAATAGTTTATACAAAGATAAGGTCAGCCTGGATATGTGATTTGGACATAAAAAGTGATATTCTAAGATAATTAAGGTAGCTTGTAATCCTTTACTAATTACATCTATCATTAAAAGAATTTATGACCAAAAAAGTGATAGAGAACATAATTTGAATTACAAGAAATTATAAAGAAAAGCTTTTAGGGACAGCTACATGGTTCAGAGGATAGAAAGCCAGCCCTAGAGACAGGAAGTCCAGGATTCAAATCTGGTCTCAGATATTTTCTAGCTTTGTGACCCTGGGCAAGTCATTTAACCCCAGTAGTCATGCCCTTAATATTTTTCTGTCTTGGAACTGATACTTAATATTGATTCTAAAACAGAAAGAAAGGGTTTTTTTGTTTGTTCCATTTTTTGTGTGTTTTTTTTTAGCATTTATATCAATAATGCTGAGCAACCTAAATTAGAAGGAAAAGAGGAAACTGGGAGTGGGGTTAATCAACAAAGTTTCTGATAAATGTCTCATTCTTAAATATATAAAGAACTGAGTCAAATTTATTTAAAAAAAGTCCTTCCCTAATTTAGTCTATGAGAGTATGATTTAGAATTCTCATATTCCAATGGTTTACTATTCTATTTCTTAGTCAGTACCAGATTGTTTTGATGACAATCACTTTGTAAAATAGTTTGAAATCTGGAACTGCTGAGTTACCATCCTACACATTTTATTTTCATTAATTCCTTGAAATTTTTAAACCCTTATCTTCTTTCTTAGAATCAATACTGGATATTGGTTCCAGGGCAGAAGAGTTGTAATGTCTAGGCAGTGGGGGTCAACTGACTTGCCCAGGGTCACAGATTTGAACACAGGACCCCCAGTCTCTGGGCCTGGCTCTCAATCCACTGAGCCATCCAGCTATTCCCAATTTCTTGATATTCTTGACCTTTTATTCTTCCCATTATCAAAGCTTATGAACAGTTTTCAGAAGAAGACATCAAAACTATTAATAGTCAAATAGAAATGTTTAAATCACTACCAATTAAGGAAGTGCAAATTAAAAGGATTTTCTGATACCACTCTATATCTATCAGATTGGCCTACACAACAGAAAGGGAAAATGACAAATTTTGAAGAGGTTATATAAAAAAATGGGGTACCAAGGCACTGTTGGCAGAGTTGAAAATTAGTCGAACCATTCTGGAGAACAATTTGGAACTACTACCAAAAGTTATAAAACTTTGCATACTCATTGACTCAGGAATAGGACTACTAGCTCTGGAATCCTAAAGAAACAAAATAAAAGGGAAAAGGAAATATTTGTACAAGACTATATATAGCAGATATTTCTGTGTTGTCAAAGAACTAGAAATTGAGAGAATGCTCATAATTTGGAAAATGAATGAATACTCTATTGTATATAATTGTGTTGGAATCCTGCTGTACTTTCAGAAATGATGAGCAGAATGGTTTCAGAAAAACTTGGGAAGCTTTAGATGAGCTCATGCAAAGTGAAGTAAGCAAGACCTGGAGAATATTTTATGCGATAATATAAATATGGTAGGAAATATCAACTGTGAAGAATAGCCCTTCTGATCAAGACAATTCCAAATAACTCATTATGAAATATGCTATCCATCTTTACAGAGAACTGATGAATTCTGAGGACAGATTAAAGTATACTATTAAGCTTACTTATTTTTTCTGTTCTTTTATGCAACTATGGCTAAAATAGAAACATGTTTTACATGACTTCACATGGCTAGCTGATATAAAATTGCATGCCTGAAGGGGAAGGAAGGTAGAGATCATTTGAAACTCAAAAAAACATTTAAATATTAACTTTACATATAATTAAGAAATGTTTAACAAAATAAAAAAGGTGTTAAATCAAACAGTGAATTATTAGGTTGTGTAAATATATCAAAGAAATATATGAGTGATAAAATGATCTGATCTCTCCTCATGATGAGACATTGTGAAATAATCAATGGAAAGCTTATGTGCTCCACTGGCAACCTTAAATATATAGAGAGAGTTCTACTCACAGGTGAACTTCAGGAATTCGATGGGGAAAAATCACTTAGAATGGGCATACATAAATAAAATGGTGTCTTCTTCACCAGGGGCAATACCTTCATGATAATTTGACTCATCTATTGGACTATTTGAGCTTAAAAAATGCTTTAGTTTGTTGTTGCTTTGTTTCTAAAACCCTCACCTTCCATCTTGGAATCAATAGTTAAGTAATAGTTCTAAGGCATAAGAGTAGTGAGTAGTTAGGAATAGGCAATTGAGGTTAAGTGACTTGCCCAGGGTTACACAGCCAGGAACCAACTGAGGCCAGTTTTGAACCCAGTGTCTCCCATCATCAGGCTTGGCTCTTTAGCCACGGAGCCACCGAATTTGTCTCTAATGTCTTACAAGTAAAAGACATCTTGAAGACATGAAGAAAGTTTTAAATATCAAATCAAAGAATACCCTTGCTTCCCTTCTGCCTCTTCTTTACTATTCATGCAGTGGAAGGAGCACATAGAGAGCCTGGGGAATATTTGCAGAGTGATGCACCAGATTCTTTATTATCTGCTGTGCTTCTTTTAAATATCTTGGGAATGTTCTTTAAAGAAGATGCTACCTTTGGCATCGATAGTTTTCTCCATGGGTACTTAATGACAGCAATTGTTCTGCTCTGCCAGATAGATCAAAACTGTCATTTCCATGAGTAGTTTATGCTTGATTTAAAGACAGCTCTTCAGTATCCAGTTGATTCTGTAACTGAATCATTAAATTTTACTGGTAGTTTTGAAGCAAAGTTGTGAGGTGGTAAGTAAATAGGAAGGGGTAAGGGGAGAGGGAAATTCATTTATTAACAGAAAAATGTATTAGTTGTGATTATAAGACAACAGTGGCTTTTTCATATATTCCAAGTATACTCAAAGTGAGCAATATTTACAGAGATAACAAGCTTGCATAATTTATTATATTGTAATATATGGATTTCTTACATAAAACATATCTCAGGGGCAGTAAGCACTCAGCTTGGTGGCCTTTATATATATCCTTTGCCACTAGACCTTTAATAATTGCTAGAAAATCCATCCAGAATTATTAAAAGTAATAGAAATTAATTTCATTATTAATGTATTTCTGAAAGCTTCCCCTACCCTAAGACTAACTTTTTTTCTCATTTTCTTCTAGTGGATGCCCAGTTTAATTGTTGATATCTGAAGCTATTTTCATGTACTAAAATGACTTGTATTGCTGACTGCCCCTTAATAAGCTCATCAAAGACTCAGTAAAGCAAATTATCCCACGCTCACAGCCTTTGGGCCATGACAAAATGAAGCATTGCATTTCAAAAATAGTAAGCAGGTCCAAAATAATTAAATAAAGAATGATTCGGCTTTTCTCCTTATTCTTTTGTAAATTTATGATAATTCACATACAAGGAAACTATTTTTATAAGCAAAAAGGGATATTTATTCTCAAATTCAAAATAAAGTATAAAAGGCAACAAAACACTCAAAAGGGATTGGACAAAACCTTCAATAAAATTAGTCATGTTTTGTCTATCTGTCTTTTTAGCTAATGTTTAATTATCTATTATCTATATAAAAGATCTATAGCTATCTGATAGCAATAGATATGTGTGATTGTTTGTTTGGGTCTCTGTTCACGTGGACTAAACTGTTTGGTACAAGCTCCTGAGTCCTTGGGATTATTCAGAGAAAGAGGATAGGAGTACCACCTGGAGCAATTGAGCAAAGTTTTATGAAGCAAGAGAGACTTGAGCTGAATCATATATTTTGAAAGCTAATGAAAGTTTTTACAGTGTAGGATTTTTGTTACTTGAGATTGTGTTTATCAAACCAAAGGCAAAATAGCTTTTTTTTTTTAACATTGGATTGCTTTACCTTCTCTGCTTAGCCTTCTTAGGACTGTAGCTTGGTGCACTGTAGCACATGGAGACTAGGCAAATGTGAGACTAGGAATGAGGGGAAAAGAGGATGGGTGGATGGAAATGAGACAATAGAGGGAAGATTTTAAAAAATCTATTTTTAAAATAACCTATTTTTGGGAAGTACCATCAGATTTTTAGGAACATTCATTTAGTTTGATACTTTCCTTTTACAAATAAGGAAACTGAAGACCTAAGAGGTTAAATAATTTGTCTAAGCTCACTTAACAGGTTATGTCAAAATCAGAAATTAAGCCCATGTCACTTAAATCTAACGTTCTTTCCTCTAGAAGGAGTGGAGCATTATAAAAAGAATGGCCAGAATTAGAGTTTGGTTAAAGGAGATAATTTTTAATTTCACTTTTGAAAAAAGAATGAGCATTTAACTATGCTAATAGTTCCCATAATATAGGTTTATTGTAAACAACAAAACTAATTTAGGTATGGTGCTAAATAGGTAAATTAATTTGGGTAGAATGGTCATTTTTATTATGTTAGCTCATCCTACCCATGAGCAATCAATGGCTTTCCAATTGTTTAGATCCACTTTTATTTGTTTGGGAAGTGTTTTGTAGTTGTTTCCATATAATTGCTGTGTTTGTTTTGGTAGATTGATTCCTAAGTATTTTATATTGTCTAGGGTGATTTTAAATGGTGTTTCTCTTTCTACTTCTTGCTGCTCTGATGTGTTGGAAATGTATAGAAATGCTGATGATTTATGTGCATTTATTTTGTATCCTGCAACTTTGCTAAAGTTGTTGATTATTTCTACAAGCTTCTTAGTTGATTCTCTAGGATTTTTTAAGTATACCATCATATCATCTGCAAAGAGTGATAGCTTAGTCTCCTCATTGCCTATTTTGATACCTTCAATTTCTTTTTCTTCTCTAATTGCTACTACTAGTGTTTCTAGTACTATGTTGAATAATAGAAGTGATAATGGGCATCCTTGTTTTACTCTTGATCTTATTGGGAAGGCTTCTAATTTATCCCCATTGCATATAATGTTTGTTGATGGTTTTAGGTATATACTGTCCTTCTATTCCTATACTTTTCAGTGTTTTCAATAGGAATGGATGCTGTATTTTGTCAAAGGCTTTTTCAGCATCTCTTGAGATAATCATGTGATTTTTGTTTGTTAGACTGTTGATATGGTCAATTATGTGGATGGTTTTCCTAATGTTGAACCATCCTTGCATTCCTGGTATAAATCCCACCTGATCATGGTGGATGATCTTCTTAATTACTTGCTGGAGTCTCTTTGCTAGTATTCTATTTAAGATTTTTGCATCTATGTTCATTAGGGAGATTGGTCTGTAGTTTTCTAAAACTTCTTTACTGAATTAGAAAAAACTATAACACATTTCATTTGGAATAACAAAAGATCAAGAATATCAAGGGAAATAATGAAAAAAATGTGAAGGAAGGGGGGCTAGCAGTACCAGATATTAAACTGTACTATAAAGCAGCAGTCATCAAAACAATATGGTACTGGCTAAGAGACAGAGGGGTGGAATAGACTTGGGGTAAATGACATCAGCAAGACAGTGTATGATAAACCCAAAGAGCCCAACTTTTGGGACATGAATCCACTATTTGACAAAAACTGTTGGGAAATTTAGAAAACAATATGGGAGAGATTAGGTTTAGATCAACATCTCACACCCTACACTAAGATAAATTCAGAATGGGTGAATGACTTGAATATAAAGAGGGAAGCTATAAATAAGTTAAGTGAACACAGAATAGTATACTTGTCAGATCTCTGGGAAAGGAAAGACTTTAAAACCAAGCAAGAGTTAGAGAAAATTACAAAATGTAAATTAAATGGTTTTGATTATATTAAACTAAAAAGTTTTTGTACAAACAAAAACAATGTAGTCAAAATCAGAAGGGAAACAACAAATTGGGAAAAAATCTTTACAACGAAAAACTCTGACAGGGGTCTAATTACTCAAATATACAGGGAGTTTAAGCAATTGTATAAAAAATCAAGCCATTCCCCAATTGATAAATGCGCAAGAGACATGAATAGGCAGTTTTCAGGTAAAGAAATCAAAAGTATCAATAAGCACATGAGAAAGTGTTCTAAATCTCTAATAATTAGAGAAATGCAAATCAAAACAACTCTGAGGTATCACCTCACACCTAGCAGATTGGCTAAAATGAAAGAAGGGGAGAGTAATAAATGTTGGAGGGGATGTGGCAAAATTGGGACATTAATGCATTGCTGGTGGAGTTGTGAACTGATCCAACCATTCTGGCTGGCAATTTGGAATCATGCTCAAAGGGCTATAAAAGAATGCCTGCCCTTTGATCCAGCCATACCATTGTTGGGTTTGTACCCCAAAGAGATCATAGATAAACAGACTTGTACGAAAATATTTATAGCTGTGCTTTTTGTGGTGGCAACAAACTGGAAAAGGAGGGTATGTCCTTCAATTGGGGAATGGCTGAACAAACTGTGGTATATGCGGGTGATGGAATACTATTGTGCTCAAAGGAATAATAAACTGGAGGAGTTCCAGGCGAACTGGAGAGACCTTCAGGAACTGATGCAGAGCGAAAGGAGCAGAGCCAGAAGAACATTGTACACAGAGACTGACATACTGTGGTAAAATCGAATGTAATGGGCTTCTGTACCAGCAACAATGCAATGACCCAGGACAGCTCTGAGGGATTTATGGTAAAGACACTACCTACATTCACAGGAAGATCTGCAGGAGAGGAAACATAGAAGAAAAACAACTGCTTGAACTCATGGGTTGGGGTGGACATGATTGGGGATGTAGACTGGAAACTACCCCACCATTGCAATTAACAACAATTTGTAAATAGGTCTTGATCAAGGACACATGATAAAATCAGTGGAAATGTGCATTGGCCATGGGTGGGGGCAGTGCGGGGGGGGAAGGGGAAAGTAGGAGCATGAATCATGTAACCATGTTAAAAATGAATATTAATAAATGTTTAAATAAAAAAAAACTAATTTAGGTAAATATTTTTGCAAACTTGGAAGTGTTATATAATTGTCAATTATTCTTATTAAGAGACCCATTGGTAGCAAAAGTTTTTTAACCACATGAAAATTTTTCTATGGACCAATGCTAGTACATAACAAACCGATGTTTGGGAAACAAAATCCTCAAACAATTTGAGTACAATTTCTGAAGTGCAGAACGTAATAAAATAAGTGATTCAAATATCAAGAGGATGCCCAACATTTTCAAATTGACAAATATATAAAACCAACTTCTTGCAAGCTATCATTCTAGAAACTAGGAATAGATCTACTATACTGTTTTTCCTGTGTAGGGGCTTAAGTATTAGATCAATCAAAGGAAGAACTCTTAACTTTGAAGAAATATAAAATATTGTCAAAGCTATGTGAGTTCTTTATCATATAAAATAACATAAATTAACTGAAATTTCCCATAATCATCCTCAGAAGATAGAATGCCATCCAAGGATCCCAAAACAGTAGAGTTCAAGTCATGCCTCTGACTTACACTGATTCTGTGATCTTAGTGCTTTAGGAAACTTGGAGCAGGTAACACTGCCTTATTAAAGATAATGGCCTCACTCAGGAGTTTCCTGTATCAATAAATCACAGACTTAATCTATATTCTTATACCCCAAATATTCCCAAATATTTTCTCAGTTATTTATCAAAAGGAAATAAGATGCCAGACTTTGGTGTATTTGCATTTGTATCATCTATTTGCTAAGTTCCCATTGATATAATCTGATCCCATAACCTCCAATAATCAGAACCCATGGAAGGAGGACCCTTTAACTACCAGACCATTTACCAAAACATAAATTAAGCTACTTTAAGTACTTTTTGTCCCTGCTAGAAGATAAGTATCAGAAATGGTTTTGATCAGAAACTCCAACGTGGCTTCTCCATGTAGATGAAGGCATACTTCCCAGATTTCATTAGCTCTAATGAGTTAGACAGGTTGACTAAAAGAAGGTACACACAGCCTCATTCTTCTAAGTAAGATTAAGTCATTGGCATGTCAAGAGTGTTCTCTGAGCCTTTTCTTAGGAAAGAAGAATTTTAAGTGGAAAGAAAATTGGCATTTTAAAAGTGTCAAACAAATTTTACATACATGATTTTTCACAAACTGTTAAAATTTAAGAGTCTTCCACAGTTTTTATAGGCATACTTTTCCCCTTTTCATTGTAGAAAATCTCTTCATTATTTTCTATCTGACTAGTAAAGAATGAATAATAATTTCAATTTTTTCCAGCACTGACATTCCCATAAGTAGCATATATTATGGTTGTGAAATATGAAAAATCATTATAATTTTATCATGCCAAGGGTTTAATTTAAATTGTATTAATGTTCAAATATTTTAAAACATTATGCAGCATCATTTCTATAGATAAATCTGCATGAGATAATGATGATATTTGTGTGGCAAATTGTTTCTTAAATTAAGGGATGCCTCCTCTTTGGGATAAAATAAAGGGCTATTAAGCCTGGCATGGAAAGTTTCTCAAGATCCTTGTATTTCCTGAACCTCTTCTCTTATCCATAATTATAGAATTTCAAGTGGCCATCTCAATGGCCTTCTGATCTAAACTATATCTGAACAAGGACCCATTCTATGTTAAACCCTTCTGTGAACATTCAGCCTTTTTCATAATAACCTCCACTATGGAGGAATGTATGAACCTTCTTATAAAACTTATTCCACTTTTGGGTAATTCTAACTGTTAGAAAGATTTTTATGATGATAAGTCTGTATTTGCCTCTGAAACTTCCACTCATGCTATTTGCCTTTTTGAAGAATGAGAACAAATCTAATCACTCCTTTGGATGACAGCCCTTCTGGAGACTAAGATATTTTTCCTCTTCTCCAAGTCTTTTTTTTCCAAATTAAACATCCTCAATTCCATTTAGCATTTGCCACAGTCTAATTACCTAATATTATTAGAATTCCCTTTTACAGCTAGAGACTGAGCTAAGACTAAGATACAACAAAAGTGATGCAAATAAACATGGACTGTGGTAGGAGACTAGGGAGGATGAAGGAGTCATCATCAAGAGGTGCTAAAAAATGACATACAAATAACCAGTAAAACCCTTTGAAGAAGAGATAAAATGGATTTCTTCTTTCACACACTTCCCTAATGCTGAATGATTGGAGCACACTTTTTCCTCCACCAACCATTAGTGTCCATTGTTATTTGATTACATCAGAATCTGGACCCATCATCAGAGGATTGGCTAATGGCAACAAATCCTTTAGGCTACAATTGCACATGGAGTCATCTTGAAGATATGGAAGAGCTCTGATCAGCATTGTGGAGGGAAGTGCCTGCACTGATGATGTCATATATTCTTCAAGTACTCAAGAACTGTTGTTTATTTATTTCTGTACATAAAACCTGGTGGGGTTTATGTAGGGAGGTACATAATGTCTCCCCTTACATTCTTGAACCTTATAGGGGTGGTTCTGACCTTTAAAGAAACAAGAGGTCTGTTTCTAAGTATGATAAGCAAAATCTGATAGGATTCATTGAAAATTCCAAGATGATGGCCATTTTTCATATAGTTGTTTTGCACTTTTCTTTATTGGAGCATGTAGACTTCAATATTTAGCTGTCTTATAAAAATACATCTTTAACACTTTACCTAAGATAAGTTACTACACATACTAAAGAGTTATAGAGGTGAAAGATATATCACACTAATTCATAAGATTAGAGCCAAAATGAGCAATAATGTCAATTCCTTTATATCAGTGATTCCCAATGTGGGCGCCACCACCCCCTGCAGTGATCCAGGGGGGGCACTGATGGCCACAGGTGCATTTATCTTTCCTATTAATTGCTATTAAAATTAAAAAAATTAATTTCCAGGGGGCTAAGTAATATTTTTTTCTGGAAAGGGGGCGGTAGGCCAGAAAAGTTTGGGAACCATTGCTTTATATCATAAGAAAACTGAATCTCAAAGGTCTGAAATGGCTTATTATCAGATTATACTCCTTATTAACATTCTGGCAATCTCAGGGTCACACAGGTAGTATATAGCAAAGCCAGGATTCTAAATCTAGATACTCTGACTCCAGATCTAGTTTTCTATTATGTAATTTAGTTGACTAAAGAAAAGTCATTTAATCCCCCACAGCTTTTATTTTAAGAGGGTTGGGAAATTTATTTTTAAATATTTGCAGAAAAAACTAGTATTAAATCTATACTTCTCACACATATTTTGGAACTTCTAATGGACATTAAAAACAAACGAAGTTAGGAAGTTAAACATATGAAGTCAAGGGGCTATTCAGGGAAAAATTTGACTCCTCTGTAGAAAACATGTCCTAACCCCAGGATCATCTATCTATCTAAACTACTTAATCATGATGTGAAGATAATGGGCAATTATTTCCCAGAACCACCGTTGTTGTCATAGATTATTCTCCAATTGGTTTGCTCACCTAGTGTTTATTAGCAGTCTTGGAATATTACTTTAAAGTCAAAAATGAGCTATTACACGCTTTCAGGAATCTGCTCCCATCTATTTTTCTTAATTAAAATACTGTCATCTTTAATGTGTAGGAGTCTTGACACAATGATATAAATAAATTCATGAGAAATTAGCTGATATTATGATTAAGCCTTTTAGTTTGCTCAAAAGCCCTGAGAGATGACTTTATGAAATCTCTTCCCCTTCTTTTGCAGCTGGTAGAGAGCACAGATACTGCTTTACATTCCTTACATAGACTTCCAGGACTGAGCCTGTTTTAAGAGAAGAGCAGGACATAGCAATGGCCCAAATGGAAATGAACAATTAGGGCCATTGAAAAGCAAATCTCAATACCCAATAGATGAACGAGTACAAGATCTCAAAACAGCTACAACAATCCCTCGAGCCAGATGCCTGATTGAGACATGCCAATTAGCCTAGTATAAACAGATGCATTAAATAAGTGTTTGGGGAGTTGGAGTGCAGGCAGCTTGTGAGCAAAGATAGAAGAACTCCTATTTAATATTCTCTGTTCGAAATGAATTTAAGGAAAACATCACTGATTCAATTCCAAACAACAACTATTAATCAGGTGCCCCAAATTTGTAAATCAGCATATTAGGTGATATTTAAAGTTACATGTAAATTAATATGTTGCCTCAGTTTCCCTACCTTTGTTGTCATCCATTGTCCTTGTGATATAAAGATTAAGCATTAGAATAGGTCTTAGAATATGATAGAATAAATAATGAGTTATTATTTTGTCTAATTCCTATTGGGTGTATTCACAAATAGTCAAAGCTGAAAAAGAGGTTTAGAAGTCATTCCTGTTCAACCTCTTATTGAGTATAGGAAACATCTCTAACATAGCTGGTAAATGATCATCCATTTTTCCAGCTTTAGAATTTTATCCTCTTGGCTATCTTTCAGAAATATTAGCTCTAACATTTGTAAAGTAAAACTTAAAAAAAAGACAAGGAAAGGAAAGTTAACTTAAGGTCCACGGCCAGTATAGACTAAAACAATATATTTCAACAGCTACTTATGGAGCAATGGTTAGGATATGCTCTTGTTACTTTGGTCTTTGCCCAACCTCACTTTATATCTGAGACAAAATATTTATTTTTTGACTCCATGCTATTTTGCTAATGTAAAAGAAAAGGGAGAAAATACATCATATCAATAGTCAATGTTGTAACTATCATGTTAATAATATGGACTTTTGGTGGAGTGATTTAAAAATATAGTAGAGGAAGGAAAGAATTTTCTACAAGGGAAAGACAAATAGATGATGTGTGCTTTCACATATGTACATATCACACAAATACATACAGATTCCACATATACAAATTGGGGCACATCATCCGAAAGGAATATACTGTTATTTCATTCACTCTAAATCTAAGTTTAAGTGCCTAATAGGTAGATGAAAAAGTGAATTTTGACAGAAAAAAATAATCCAGATGTTGGAGTTTTCCGAACATTATGCAAGGTTTTACATGAATAGAGGAATAATGTTTTTTGAGTTTATGTTTCTCTGTGGGTGTATTTTCTTGATTTAGGATCAAAGTGACTTGATAAATTTAGCATTATTCCTACTTAATTTTGAAATTTTTCAGAAAGATGTCATCTTAACCTTATGTTAGACTAGAAGAGGAATATAAGATACTTGTACATTTTATTTTTTTGTCATAGGACCGGCCTGAAAGGGATTCTTTCTGTACAATTTCCACAGCCCTTTCCCCTTTCCCTTTGCCATTAGATTAGTTATGTTAACATTTCTGATGCTCTTTCTCACAACCACTTGAGTGCCGATTGAACAATTTTTTTAATATAAAAATGGACATCTGGGTGCATTGTCTATGGTTCTGCATCTTCAGGTTTAGGGAAATGCCTTTTTTGTGCTTGAAATCCCAGAATCCACTGATAGGGAAATATAACTGTCAAGCAAATGTAGTCAATATAATAGAGATATAGCCTCAGTCTTTATGGCAAAAACTTAAAGTAATATCCTTTACAAATAAAAAAAAAGAATTCAAGGTATCTAATTATTCTGATGATAAATAGTTTCTCGTGCATTTGAGAAGTTTCTCAGAGGCTAAAGTTAAGAGATTCACATTCCACTTCATCTTGTCACCTTTTCCCACTTCTCACATAATTATATGGTTCCCTGTCTATGGCATGAATATACACATGTTTCTTCATAGCCATTGCTATGTTTTCTGTATTTGAGAGAACAGATTTCCTTTTTAAAGTTCATTTATTTGTGTTTTTCTGCATGAAATTCAGGAGAGGCAGCAGTGGCTGCCAGCAGTGGTTTGCCAAGTTCTCTGCTGGCCACTTTATTGGTTTATATGTTGTATGATTTTTCAGATTCTACTTGTATTCACTTCTACAAGGAGCCATCACTTCACTTCTACAAGGATCTATCAGTCATTAATACCAACAACAAAATTTTTTTTAGAATCTATTAAGTAAGGAGTATGAATATGCTAGTCACTGGAAATATAGAAGAGTAAAAACACAGCCTCTGACCTTGATTAACTCATAATGTAATGTAGGAAAATATATCTATAAAAAGATTACTAACATCACATAATAACATTTGCTTAGAGAGTAATAATAATTATGCAGTGGAATGGTAGAATTATAGTTCTAGACATGAAAGAGCCCTCAGAGTCTATTTAGTAATAGAATTTTAGGATGATGGATTTAGAACTGGAAGGGGCTTTAGAAGACATCAAATCCAAACCTACTCATTTTAAAAATGAGGAAAATTAAGCTCATGGTGGTTAAGGGATATATGCCAAAGGTCACAAATTACCATTGTATCTACGTTCTAAAGTAGTGTGAACATACATGAAAATTATCTTTCCTAGATTAATAAATTATTATTTTATTTGCTAATATTTAGGAACATGATGTCTCTTCAATAAAGGACAAATCACTTGAATAAAATGATATTACTATAAAATATTTTATTCTCTGGTTTTTAAAACTGAATGTACAGTTTTGACCTTGTAGCAATGTTATTTTCTGGTGATTCCTCAATGACAGGAGGAACAGATGTTCACTGAAGGTCATAGACATTTAAAAAAATTATCCCAGGCTACATGAATTGTTGAGACTAATTTCATGTTTTTCAAGTTATATTTATACACATTTCAATTTTTTCATGAGATATGGTACCACTGGAGAAATTTTTCAACCCAAATATTTACTAGCTTCCCATGAATACTTAAAAAAGGAGAATCTTTACAGTTTTATATTTCTAAACTTTGTTTCATAATACCTTTGTTTTTTCATTCAGGATCAAATTTTTTAATTCTCCTTTCTCCCTCACAACTGTCTCCAAATTCAAATTAGTTGTCAAATCCTCTCAAATATTTCTCATTGAGATATCTTTCATCCTGTGTCTTCTGTCTATTTAGTGTCATTACTTTAGTTCATGCCCTCTGCATGTCTTACCTTGACTAAAATAAATAAACTTCTAACATTTTGGTTTCCATTCTCTCTTATTCCAATTCACCATTTATTTAGGTGCCATTATAATCTTCCTAATGAATTGGTCTGATCATATCACTATCTTGCTCAGAAATTTTTACTAGATTATAATATTGTCAGTAGGATAAAATATATCTCTTTAGCTTGGTATTTAATGGTTTCAAACCTCCTTGAAAGCATTATTATGTCTTTGAAAGTGTTCTGGATCTATAACCCAGTGGAATTGCTTGTCAGTTCTGGGAGTGGGTAGGGAAGAGTGGAGGGAGACAACATGTATCATGTAACCATAGAAAAAAATTAAAAAGTAATAAATAAGGTGTTCTAGATCTGAATTCAGACATCACAGGTTCAAATCTTGCCTTATCTTTTTTTTTTTTAAAACCCTTACCTTCCGTCTTGGAGGAGTCAATACTGTGTATTGGCTCCAAGGCAGAAGAGTGGTAAGGGTAGGCAATGGGGGTCAAGTGACTTGCCCAGGGTCACACAGCTGGGAAGTGTCTGAGGCCAGATTTGAACCTAGGACCTCCCGTCTCTAGGCCTGGCTCTCAATCCACTGAGCTACCCAGCTGCCCCCTGCCTTATCTTTTTTAATGCTAAAACAGTCAATACTTTTATATGTCACAATACAAATATAAGCTGCTTTTCTGCCCCTTAATCCCTTTTTAAGCTTCTTTGATCAGAAGTGAGAATTCTTTTTACATGTTTGGAAGCCACTCCTGGAACAGTTTACATGGAGAACAACAACAACAACAACAACAACAACAACAACAACAACAACAACAACAAGGACGACAACAAAACCCTCCAAGTTATCAGCAATTATGACAGAATGATCATTAAAAAGAGAAATGCAAATGAAAACTCTGAAGTTTCACTTTACATGCATAAGAATGAGAAAGATACAAAAAAGATAAGATGAAAATGGTCAATGTTAGAGATACTGTGTAAAGAGAAGGACACTGATGCGTTTTTGATGGAGTTCTTTATTTGTCTGATAATTCTGAAAAATGATTTTAAATTATTCTAAAAAGTCATCAAAATACAGATATCTTTGATTCAGTGTTACCACTACTGACATATAATCTAAGAGGTATAAAGACACAGGGAAAGACCACATAAATACAAAAAGTATTAATAGAAACACTTTGTAATAGTGAATAATTGCAAACTAACAATTCTCATCATTTGAGAATAATTAAACATATAGGATATGAAAGTGTTGGAATATAATTATGTTGTAAGAAATTGATATGAATTAGAGAAATTTGGAAAGGCTTTTATATTCCAATGATAGAAAGAATGTAAGCAGAAACAGGAAAAAAACAATTTACAGAATAACCACAATATTAAGGAACACAATACTGATAGACTTCAAAGCTCTGATTGATGAATTCATTATGTAACTGACTTCTGAGGATGTCTAAAGTATTTTTCTTTTCTTTTCACAGAGAGTTGTTAAGTTATAGGGGCAAAAAATGGATAATTTTCAGTTATGTATGTCCAATATATATTTTTTCCAATGTGCTTTTTTATAATAGGGGAGGGATAGACTGAAGGACAGGGTAAGGGGAAGAAGAATCACTGGAATGTGACAATGGTGTAAAACGATGTTAATATTTTAAAGGAGAAAGGGAAGAAGAAAAGAAAGACAAAAATCACACATTTGAGCTACCATGATTTCTGGTGATATATAACAAAGAATAGAAAACTGAGAAATGGACTTCCTTCAATACCATCCATTTTATCTATCTGATCTGGTCGTCACTGATTTAGTGAGCACCACTGGGGAATGAGGAAAGGATCTCATCAGAGCGCCAGACATCAAAGGCATGTGACCTCCCATGGGCATCCTGCTAGGAGATGGGCATCATGCTGGGGTGAGGAGGTGGGATCATACACCCTCTTAGGGGAGGAGCAAAGAACAGATTGAGAGGAATTCTTCCTACCGAAATGCTAGGTATGTTATATCAACCAGCCTTTGGTCTTCTTTAGTATACTTAATGGCCTTCCTGGTTCTAATTTTTATAATTGTATCTTCCAGCCTGCTATTTCACATTAATCTTCTTTATTCATTGTATGTGCTCTAAACAGTCTGTACTATGTCATTCTCTGATCTCCTCCTATGTATTATACTATAATAATATAAAATCATATATATGTATGTACATATATATATACTAATGTATAATGCTTTCACATCTCTACTTATAATGATTTCCCAACTGAAGACCACATGTGAATTATTATATTCATTTCAAGATTCAGAGTATTGAGGAATGACTTTAATCTCTGGATGTAGCTCCACCAGGGCTGGCATTCTTTAACCTTAACTCCATCAAAGAGTATCCAAATTGAGAGATTAGGAAATATTTTGTTTATCTCTTCATTTTCTGTCCTAACTGATGCCCAGAGGCAACCTAAGTTTAGAAAAAGGCTCAAGCACTACAAAAATGAGTAAATATTCTTTCAGACTAATGAAATAGGTTGGTTCAAAATTGAGGACTAATAATCTGTATAGAATTCTGGTCTTAACAACCGAACTCCTTCCTTACTTTCTATGCTTCATATCTGCCAAATACTATACAGTCCACTGACTTCAAACTCCTCTTCCTCACACTTTATTCTCCATCTGCAGACATTTCATTTTAATTTCTCATGGTAATAATATGCTATCATTTCAAATTTGTTTTTAAAATCTCTTTTCTCATTGCCTTTTCACTTCTACCTATGAGCTACTCTGACTTCTTTCAAGGTTCAGTTTACACCTACCTTCTACAAGAGGCTATTCCTGGTGTCCACTCCAATTTGAATGTCTTCTCTCTGAGACTATCTCCCATTTACACTACATATAAGTTATCTGTATATGTAGTTGTTTGCATGTGTCTCTAACATTCAATGTGACCAAAAAATAGTTTTGCCTTTCTTTGTACCAAAGTACTTAGCACACATAATGTAAGTGCTTAATAAACACTTATTAAATCAGTAACTAACTAAAGATTCTTGTGCTTTACCAAGTAAAAAATGCATTGTTCAAACTGGAGGAATTCCATGTGAACTGGAATGACCTCCAGGAATTGATCCAGAGTGAAAGAAGCAGAATCAGGAGAACATTGTATATAGAGATCCTGCTCTATAACAAGAGACTTATCTGAGTGGCCTAGAGTGGTCGTCAGATGTAAAGAATGAAACAGATTGGAAGCATGGCTTGTTAGCTCATAATGCTCCGACATATACTGGAGTCACGAGTTTATTATATAGAAAGTTAAAGATCCCCTTCCCCCAAAAGTCCAAGAAAGTTTCCCACAATTACAAAGAGCAGTATTTTTACTATAGTCAAAACAAAAGCCTTAGAAGCTTCCAGGTATAGATAAAACCTATGCTAAACTATCAACTATATGTGTTATCATTAAGTGAAGTCTGGGACATTTTGTTAGACCGGAAAGCCCCTGAATTTCTCAGCCTTGATGGTGTTAAACAATATTTTTGAGCCTCATTATTTTACTTTAATTCTGGTCAAAATGCCCCTGCTAAGGGTTCGACCTTGGCTGTACCAGGGAGCTGCATTCTTGGCCAAAGGGGAACAGTGTTAACCCTCCTCCTGCTGCATTACTGAGAGCCCAAAGCTTTTTCAATAAGACTACATTGCTTTTTTAAAGAAAGGCATGAATTATGAAAGGAATCAAAAGAGGAATCTCAGATTTTTATCTTAGATAGTCCATTCCAGCCTCGTACCTAATGATAGGGAGAAAGGTCTATACATGGCTCTGCGGGTCTGTATTGATCTTTTGATAGAGTCCAGATAAAAATATCTATGTGAGATTCTAATTTCTCTTAATAGCTTCCCACATAATCCCACTTTTCTTTAAGTTAACATGATTTATTACACAGGAAAACTTTGAATTATAAAAGAAGTTATAAATTGGTTATAATCATCAGTTATAGCTGGATCTGATAATATTTACAGATCAAAGTGTTTGTTACGGCTCTCTACAATTGTACACAGAGACTGATATACTGTGGTACAATAGAATGTAACGGACTTCTGTACTAGCAGCAATGCAATGACCCGGGACAATTCTGAGGGACTTATGAGAAAAACGCTATCCACATTCAGAGGAAGAACTATGGGAGTAGAAATACAGAAGAAAAACTGCTTGATCACATGGGTCGATGGGGATATGATTGGGGATGTAGATCTAAGTGATCAACCTAATGCAAATATTGATGATATGGAAATAGATCTTGATCAATGACACTTGTGAAACCCAGATGAATTGCTTGTTGGCCATGGGAGGAGAGTAACAGGAGGGGAGAGAGAGCATGAATCAGGTAACCATGGAAAAATATTCTAAATTAATTAAATAAAAATTTTCAGATCCTATAAAAATGTACTAGTCATTTATATATTATATGATATACATCCTGTAGATATATATATATATATATATATTTGTATTTTGTATATGGATGTGTACTATGTTCCTTCTAATTCCTTGTAACCCAAAGAAGCCAAAAATAGTGAGTAGGAGTCAGAAGATCTGGGTTCTTGTTCAGATTCTTCTACTAATTGGTCATGCGATTTTTGGCCAAGTCTGTCCATCATTTCGAACCTGTTTCCTCCTATTTCAAATGAGAGGAGTGTAAATCATCCTCAGGATTGCTTCTTTTCGAACAGTCTTTAATCTCATGAAAATCACTTAGCTTTGCTATCCTTAGGAAGGAAGTGAATGAGCTGAGGAAGTGACAATATCAGAAAGAAGTTCATAGCAGGATTTAACATGTAATGAAATGTCAGCATTTACAGTGCAGCGGTGATAATGAGACAGTGAGAATAATATGATATACCAGCTTCATAAATTCTAATATATTCAGAGATCATTGTCCCCTGGAGAGAGCCCTATAAACAAAATTTAATGTGCATTCTTAGAGTTCTACTGAAACTTTATGTAGCGCTCTTGAGTTAGATTGACATTATCTAGAAGATATTTGTGCTTGAGGTTTGGAACTATAGGAAGTAATGGACATAAAGTGAAATTTTGTGGATTAAATGAAACTTGGGCTTTATTTGACCTCGTAATAAAAAAAGGATATGAAATGCACACATAAATATATGCTTGCGCCAGCATTTTTACATCATTTTGCTCAGAGTTCCCCAGACATTTCTTGTGGTTTGAGATCTAATTTCATAACTCTAGATAAAATATCTAATACATACATACATAGGTATACAGTTATGTCATACTTTACTTCAATAATTATAATAGTTGCACTCACTAGTGGCATACTGGTGGTTTGATAGTGTCTTTATATGAATCACTAACTAGAAGAATCAGATATATTTGATAGAGTGATATACCAAGCAAAATAGTTCATGTGATTATACACTACATTAAAAAAGAGATTGCAGCCAACATGATAAATCGTACTATTAGGGGATTAAATGAAAATTCTTGAGATATTCGTTATTAAGGATAAGAAATCTGGAGTGGACATAATTATCCATCTTGAAGCATAACAACAGCATTCAGATTTAAAATAGATTAGACTTTGGTTAATTTGACTACAGAGGCAGCATAGGGGTATAATTCACCTTTATTTAAGGAACTTGACAAATAGAGCTTTCAATGTAAAATGTGCTACTTTAGGAGATAATGAGAGATTTTAGAGTAGAACTTGGATGGCCACTTAACAGAGATACTGTAGATTTATTTAGGAAACTCCTCAGAAATTATATAGTCTAACTCTCATTAAATGATTCTTACCACTTGTATGCCAGGTAATATTTTGGAAGTATTAAGCTAAATATGATTATTCCTACAGTCCACATAAGTGAAACACTAGGCACCTAAAACTGAGAACTTTGACTAGGGAAACAGATGCTACTTTATCTAGGTTCTGTATGGATTACTTAGAAATAATTAGTTTAGGTGGCATAGTCAGAAACACCTGAGTTCAAATATGACCTCAGAAACTTATTATTTGTGGGACCTGAGGCAATTTATTTAATCTCTATGTATCTCACTTTCATCAACTGTAAAATGGAGATTTTAATAGCCTCTCTCTCATAGGAGTTTAGAGAGAACCAAATGAAGAAAAAACTGTAAAGTTCTTAGCTGTGTCTGGGACCTAATATTGTTGTTGTCATTGTAAATGACAATATGAAGCTCTTCTGATTCAATCCTTTCTCTTTGAAGACCACTACCAGCCATAAATATAAGAGCGGAAGCATCTAATTAAGACACAAATGTGTCAAGTAATGAGAGAATTGAGTAGTAGTAGAGGCATTATCTACCTACATATGCAAAAATATCTGAAACTATTTTAGATTTCAAAGGCATAAGAATCTAGCCATTATTCTACTGCCCCAAACTCTGTCTATACTCACTGATTTTCCAGCATATCATAAGAGAGCATACGACTTTTGAATCCATGGCTCACTGCTAAGAGCTTAGACTTTAACATTACCTACATAATGGAGTTCTTTTAAAAATCTATGGTTTTAGACTGTGTCACCTCTTTGTTCAGTTCTGAGTCTTCTCATTTTTTCTAAGACTCAAATTATAAGAACATCATAGCTATGCCATTTTTTATGGTTCCCACTTCCATCTCCCCCACTCTTGTCAGAAGTCATCACTGGCTTTTTAAGTTCTGCTCACTACTGTAATCCGGTTTACTTTTTTTTTTTAAACCCTTGTACTTCTGTGTATTGTCTCATAGGTGGAAGAGTGGTAAGGGTGGGCAATGGGGGCCAAGTGACTTGCCCAGGGTCACACAGCTGGGAAGTGGCTGAGGCCGGGTTTGAACCTAGGACCTCCTGTCTCTAGGCCTGACTCTCACTCCACTGAGCTACCCAGCTGCCCCCTTACTTTTTAAAATTTATTTTCAGTGTGGCTCCCTATTTTATTTTCCTTTCCCAAGTCCAGTATTCCTTAGATATTGCATCTTAGCACAAGTATCCATGGGATCCCATTGTCCTTGAGCTTTCTGCATTATACAAGGGTATGCTTATCCAACCCCTTTAGTCACATAAAGTTGTATCCACAAGGTCAATTATTTGCAATGTTGATCCATGCTATTATCGCCTAGCTTCTTTTTAATCAGAAAACATTAGAAATAAGAATTCTTGGGATCAAATCCTGGTTCTGACTTTTATTAGCTGTTTAATTCCAGGTGAGCCACTTAATTTTTATAACTTGATTCTTTGCATCTATAAAACAAAAACAAGGATAAGAAACTAGATTAGCGATTTTATTGATAGAGGGAGAATTCTTAGAAAAGAAGACTCCTGACAAAGAAGACTGGTAACTTCTCTGCAGCTTATGATTTCAGAGAATTGCCTAGAGCACCGAGAAGTTAAGTGAATTATGCTGGGTTATGTCGTTTGTGCCAGAAATGAAAATTGTACGTAGATCTTCTTGGTTCTGAAGTCAGCTCTTTAGGCATCATACCGTGCTTTTTCTCCTTATCTTTAAAATAAGTATCAGAAGTATTGCTATTCTTACTTCACAAGATTAATAATAAAGTAGGACTATGTATGACAAAAAATGCCTTATGTGAATGCTATTATTTTTATTTGTTTACTATAAATATTCTATAGTACATGTGAAGTCAAAACAAATGATGATAGATTTTCTCCTCAATTTATATTTTTATTCAATAAGTACTTATTAAGTACTAAGTATATACAAATGCTTCTTCTTTTGCCAGCATAGAGGTTTTATGTATTATGTTTAAGAATTTGCTATGATGGGCTGCTCTGTTTCCAGATTTATGATACTATCATGCCTCATTTGTGTAAACTCTCAGTTATGCAAAAACATCTTACATAAAAAGAATGCTATCCACATTGAAAGAAAGAACTGTGGGAGTAGAAATGCAAAAGCAAAACATGACATCACTTATCACATGTACATATGGGTATGTTATTTCAGGTTTAAGCTTTAAAAAATCACTCTATAACAGAAATGAATACTATGAAAAGAGATGATAATATTTGTACATCCCAGTGGAATTGCTTGTTGGCTCTGGGACTGGGAAGAAAAGAAGGGAGGGAAAGAAAATGAATTATGTAAACTTGGAAAAATATTTAAAAATAAAAATTTTAAAAAATTTCAAAAACGTCTTATATAAATTATCTTTGATCCTCATAGCTCTATGAGATAGGTACTTTTATTATTTCCACTTATCTCCAACAGATACATATTTAAGGTAACCCAACTTTGTCAGAAGGAGGTCCCTCTGTTTGCCAGAGGTCTTCCTTTCTCCTGACATATGAGATAATCACTGGAGCACCGAGGTTATTAAGGTTTTATGCCTCATTCTCAACACATACCCAGTTCATCTTCTCCTTTGGTTTTACATCTCTTTGATGATATCTTTTACTTCTGTGAAGTTCCTTATTAGATGTGGAGGCATGCTCACACCCACCACATACTACCACTTTCCCCTCTGTTATTTATTTTTATTTCTTCAGAAACTATTATTGTCCACGTTTCACAAAAGTAATACCAATTGAATAAAAGTACTAGGTCAGTCCATTTCAAGTGCTTACTATATGCCTTGCATATTATTAAGTGTTGGTGATATAAAAAATATTTAGGAAAAAAAAAACATTGTTCCCACCTTCAAAGGGCTCATATTTGAATGGTTAGGACAACAACAAAGGGAAGGTACTAGGAATATGGAAAGCAGTGAAAATTTGATCCAGGGAAAAATCTCCTATAGAAGGTAAAAATTTTAGTTATTTTAAAGAAAACGATGGATGAAGATAGTTGGAGATGAGGAAAGAGAATATTTACAACATGACAGACATCACTTTAAAAGATTCAGCATTGGGGCACCTGTGTGGCTCAAACGATTGAGAGTCAGTCCCAGAGATGGGAAGTCATGGATTCAAATCTGGCCTCAGACACTTCCTAGCTATGTGACCCTGAGTAAGTCACTTAATTCCAATTGCCTAGCCCTTACCACTCTTCTGCCTTGGAATCAATATTTAGTATTGATTCTATGACAAAAGATAAGGGTTTTCAAAAGAGATACAGTTAGGAAATGGAGCGTTGGATGGAAGTGCTTGCAAAAAGGCAGGTGTTGTTAGATTGTAAACTATGGTAGAAGGGAAACAAGTGTAGGAATATGAGAAAAACAGGGCTTTATTTCACTGAGCCGTTAGGGCTGGATGATAAGGGAGCACCTGAAATTTCCAAAAGGCCATATAATCTCCTCATCCATTTTTGGTGTTGTTCTGGGCAAAGCTTTCAAACGACATGAAATGAAATAAGGGAGAATCAGGTCAAGAAACAAAAACTTTTCCCACATATACTCAAGCATGATAAAGAAGTAGAATGCTGAATGGACATCAGTGATGATAATAGAGCTTTATAGCAATATGGGACTACTGAGACAGGTAGGCTACTTTTAAGAGGATAGATGTAACACTATAGATATTATATAGCCTGTTGATATACAGTGTTTCTGATTAAATCATGAAATTAGACTTGAATAATATTCTCTAAGGTCTCATACTTTTTCTCATTTTCTTGTAGTTACCTTTTAACTTAAACAGCTAAACTATTAAAATTCTCATTAACACATATAGGACTCATTACAGAGACATATTTCATAGATCATTTCAACATCTTTGAGAAATAATAAACAGGGGGCAGCTGGGTACCGCAGTGGATTGAGAGTCAGGCCTAGAGATGGAAGGTCCTGGGTTCAAATCTGGCTTCAGACACTTCCCAACTGTGTGACCCTGGGCAAGTCACTTGACCCCCATTGCCCACCCTTACCACTCTTCCACCTAAGAGCCAATACACAGAAGTTAAGGATTTAAAAACAATTAAAAAAGAAAAAGAAATAATAAATAACCATTTTAGCTGCATTTGAATTGTGATTTGAAAAAGAGAAAGGAAGTCCACTGGAGATAAGATGATAAGGAAAAAGGAAAAGAATCATAAAGACAAGGCTTTTGAGCATTTACTAGTTCATTGACTAAAAAATAATTTTGATGTGGGAATTAAACCACTTCACTAGGAACTATATGTTTCTTTTAACTCCTTAACATGTTTTCTTCTTAGATACAACATGTTTCACTATAGTAGCTGACTTATTTATAATTAAATGTTTCTTAATTTCACTGTTATTTTTATCTATTGACTTCAAAAAGGAATTTGAGGTTTTTTAGAATACTTAATTTTTCTTAGATTCCTTTAGTTGAAGATGATATATCAACCTAGGAATCTCAACTACAATATCAGTCAAAGCTTTGATTGACTATATACTTGTTCAGAAAGTGCAACTATTATTTTCAAATTTTGAAATGTAATTCTATAGTAGTTTCATTCCAATTATGCTGACTTACTTTTATTTAAAGTGAGGCACTAATGTTGATGTATATTTTCCTAAATAATGAAACTCTCCAAATGTGATAGTTCACCACCTGAACAGAACTACTAAAGGAAAAACAAATTGGAAAGGCATAGAAATGAAGGCCTGTAACTGAATATCTTACTTTTTATTTTAAAAAACCTTATAATTTATTCACCTTTATATAGGAACTGCAAAAAGGATCAAAACATATTGACAATTTTTAAAAGAACTTAAGTAGAAGTAAGATGGTTAAAATTAAAGGAAACATCAAGAAATATAAGTAGTTTGGAAATCAACAATCTTCTGAATTAGGAATGTCAGGAATGGTACAAAATTTTTCTTGTGAACTAGAATGGTCAAAGCATATGCTGTATTTAGTATCAAGGTTAGGGAATATATGGTTAAAGATTGTAATCAAGGTATATATAATTCCAACTGGGATGTATGTAGTCAAGAAGCTTTTATCACATGCATAATTTGTGCCAGGTACTGTGCTGGGGACGAGTGAGATGTGGTCATATTTGTGGGCAGCAGAAAAGCAGCCAGTAAATCAGAAGAGATTAAAGTTAAAGAGAGCTTTTGTGAGTGATGAGGGACAATCTGCTGGAAAACAAAGGATTAGATGGAATCAAAGATGCATGTAGAAGGGCTTCCTCTTTATGACAGACTGGGGTAAAGGAGGAGATAGCTGCTAAGGGTTGATATCTTAGTGATAAAAGATGATGAAGAGAGAAGAAAGAGACCTTTACAAATGGACTGAATTTTTTTCTCACTGAAGTATGAAGCAACATGCTCAGATGAGTGGGTTGGGGAAAAAATTCCGTGGGAGACTTGAAGTATGGAACATTTTGGGATAGCCACTATAGTGAGTAGGAAGGTGGTTCATTATTTTTCTAACTCCATTTAGCAGTATACCAAAAGGACTGAAGATAGTAGATAGTAGGAGTACTCTACGGTTGGGGTTTCATGAGGCATGGCAACTTGTAGGATAAAGGGGGAGAACACAGAATTAACAGTAGTAATACAAGAAGGATTAGAGGAGTAGGCAAAACTTGAGGTCCAAGAAATTTTAACCAGGTAGGAAAAGTCACATGTGTCATTAACTGGAAAAGGAGTAGATATAGATATTAATAGGGATTTCTCATTCACTAAGTAGCTTTTTTGAAGGTCAGTCAATAGTTTGGATCAGAGAGGATATTCTTCTTTGCAAGAAGAGAACCTCTTAAAGATGGAAATTTTAAAATTCCATTTCTCCATCTTAACTGAAAGTTCTGTTTATAGCTCGTCAGCATTCAGATGTATTATTGTTACACTGGGGGCCATGTTAGCTTTCCCTACAGTGAACATCTTAAGAGCATTAAGCTGAAGGAATGAAAGTTGACATAAGCTGTGTCCATGTGTCTGTTTCATCCCTTTATCCCTAGGCTTTGTCTTAGATAGGAGGCACAGACCCAAGTATCTCACACACACACATACTTATATTCAAGGACAGTCTCAGGCTGATCATTGGACATTGGAAGGGGGTGGATCTAAACACAAAAGCACTATTCAGCAATAGCTCTTCATTAAGGTGCAAAAATGGATAATGAGAATCACTAGCACCAGAAAATCTCAAGGGCTTGTTCTGTAGCATTAATCTTATCACTTCTCAGAGAAGGTGGCTTTTGTAGTTTTCCAAGGGCATTTTCCTTGTGAAGTTTCAGGATGTAATCACCTGTGAAATCTTGAGCTACTAAAACTAGAAGTCCTTTCTGCACCATAAACTGAAAATAAATGTAAATGACCCAAGAAAATAGCAAAAGACTGAGAGTCAACAGATTAAAACAAGATATTTTTATATCTTAATTTTTTTTGCTTAAAAAATTCTCCTTTAAGTTCCTGTGCAATTGCCATTGTAGGCACTTAATAAATGTCCAATTGAGTGGAATTTGGACCATTTGAAGTGATTATCTTGCAGCTGTAGTGACCCTTGAAGCATACTAATTCTCATATTATTGATGTTTTCATTCATATGTCAACATGTCTCTCATGTTAGCTAGACTTCCTAAAAATCTTTATTACAGGAAAATAATAGAAAGTAGCAGTGTTCTAAGAGGTTGTGCCATTGACCTTCCTACAATGCATCAACAAAGGGATGAGTTAAGCATGAGAAAATATCTGTATGAAAAGTTGGCAAGTATCTTTAGTGGGGTACGATGCGGTAGAAACAGAATATGTTAACTGGCATGAAGACTGGCTCTAAAAAGGCATTGTGGTAATAGATAGCAGCTGGAAAGTGTTAATGAGGCATTTTTGAGGACGAGATTTGCCTTTTGAATTTCAGCCCTTAAAATGATGACCAGCAAAGTGCAGAATTCTGGATTGGCATATTGGAATCCTAACTGAGGATGAGGAAAGTTGGACCACTGCTGGGTTACCTTAAACACTGATGGGACACCTTGAAGCATTGTTGTCAGGTGTCACCATAGCTCTGCCCATTCATAGAAATATATAAAAGTTATATCAAACAGGCTGCCCTATTAAGGAGGAAATTCAAAGTGCAAACACCTAAGGCAGAATGTTTATGGATTCCTTCAGGCTCGTTTGGCCTTACAATCCTAAGGGGACCCTAGTTATCTTCCTTAGTTCTCAAAACAAAACAAAAAAATTTAAAGGAAATATGCTATCAACTACTTTGAAAAGATGTTGAAGAGGAACTATCAATGACTAGAATACTAGCGAGTTACATTTATATCATTATTTGAGGTAACAAATGTCTTTGATATATATTTAGTCCGATCCTGTAAGTCTTTGTGAAGCACATACAATAAACTAAATGCTGAGAATGCAAAGGCAATCAATTCTTGTCCTCTTGGAGATTACATTCTACTAAGGATTCTAATATGTTAAAAGATAATCTTATGGATGATCATTTAAAGAAGAGAGAATAAATTAACAACTAGACTAGGGGACACGAGGTGGCTAAGAGGACTGTGAGCTAGACCTAGAGACAGGAGGTCCTGGGTTCAAATATGGCCTCAGATACTTCCTCTGTGTGTGGCCCTGGGCAAATTACTTAATCTCCATTTCCTATCCTTTGAAACTTTTCTACTTTGGAACTAAGACATAGTATTGATTCTAAGATGGAAGGTAAGGGTTTAAAACAATTAGCCTAGTCAGGAAAGGCTTCCTGTGGGAGGTGGCCCATTAGCTGAGCCTTGAAGGAAACCATTCTAAGTGTCAGGGTGAGGAGAGAATACCTTCTGATAAGGGAGCAGCACTTCTGCAAGGCACAAAGCCAGATGATATATTAATGAGCTCAGGAACATTGCCAAGATGAGTTTGTCTCCAACATAGAGACAAATGGAGAGAGTGTAGCATGCAATAAACTGAAAAAAAAATGCTGAATCCAAATTAGAAAGGGCTTTAAATTTCAACAGGGCCTTTTAATTTCCTTATTGGCAACAGGGAGCTGCAGAAGGTTCTGGTGCACTGAAACAAAACTTAGTTTATGCTTTAAGAAAATTATTTTGACCTCTGTTGGTTGGGTTTGAGTTGAAACTGGAAACACAAATTCTTATTAGGAGGCTACTGTAGTAGTCCACGCTTGATATAATGATAAAGTTCTCTATGAGGATGATGACCATGTGAGTGGAAAATGTTTTTGAGGTAGATTTCATAAGTATTGGCAATAAATTCTCTCATTTAATTCTCATTAATTACCCCCAAATGGATGTATGTGCCACCACTAGTAAAAGTTTGGGAATGTTTAGTTTAAACTTTGGATTTTAGTTTTCCTTTTTTCAGATAAATCATGTGATTTTTATTCTTGTTCCCCTTTTCTCACTTTCATCACTCATCATGACAAGGAGTTTCCATAATATTTATAAGGAGCCTAAAAAAGAGCAGCTAGGTGGATAGAACGTAAGCCCTGGAATTGGGGAAATCTGGATTCAAACGTGACCTCAGACACTTCTGAGTTGTGTGACCTTTGGCAAGACATTTAACCCCAATTTCCTAGCCCCTACCACTCTTCTGTTTCAGAACTGATAATCAGAACTCATAATAAGACAGACAGAAAGGGTTTTTGTTTTTATAACCTACAAGCAGCTTCTTTTTTGGCATATTATCTTATGCCTCATTTTCAAAATGCCTCTCAAGCTAACATTTATCCAACTATGGATTATTCTTTTTCTTGAAAGTCTTGATGTATCTTTGTCAACTTATTACAACATAATGAAAATCATTCTCTGCACCTAATTTGTTACTCTGTTTAAGAGATGCAATTATGTTTATTTTGTAGAAATAGAAGGTGGATGATATGTCTTTGTTCAAACTCATTTCCTTTCTGAGCCTGTAGTATGTGTCCTGGATGATTCTGAGTACCAATTATGAGGGACTCTGATGGTTCCAACTCTAGTCAAACCAAACTGAAATATCTGCTGATGTTCTCTGTTATGCTACACTGTGATTGCCTTCTTTAATAAAACTATTTAGGATTTAGAAAAAGCAAACCAATCAATCACTGTGGCCTTTTATTCTGAGGAAAAGCCACTGAGAGTAAAATGAGAGATTAAAGCAGCCCTACCACTGATCATCCATAATCAGGAAACCCACGTTGAAAAATAGGGCACTTAAAAAAGTAAAATGGAATTTGCTGAAAGTAACAAAATGTCTTTTCTCTTTTCTTGGGAAGATGAAGATAATTTAAAGATTTACAATATAAGGCTGATAAGTGAGAAAGATTCTGGGAGAAGGAAAAACCACATATAAAAATAAGGACAGACTGTATTCTCTCGAAATGACTCCATTCTCTTCAGTAACAAATGAGCCCCAGTGGCACTATCATTCATATAGATCAGTAATTACCCTCATGTATAATTTCTGTGCAACTCACCAAATTTCTTGGAGCAGGTGTGTAGAAGGAAAAATAGAAGGTCTGGGTCAAAAATATCAGTGGCATAGTATGCAACTGAATATAAGGATCCTTGTCTCATCATCCTCACCTGATCATCTGCATATACCCAATTTCTCTGACTCTCAGTAAAAGTAGGTGAGTGAGATTTTAGTAAGTATTTCTAAAAACAAAAATTCAAGATCTCCCTTGGACATCCTCTACCATACAGTGTGCCAATCAATAAACATTTGTTAAATGCCTGTTATGTGACAGGCACCGTGCTAGGGTCTGAGACTATGAAAAGGAAAAGCAAACAGTTCCTGTAAAGTAATATCAGTAAAAGCAACATGAATAAGATAACAGGAGAGCTAAGACTTGAAAGAAATTAAGTTTTCTTGGAGGTGAAAGTAAAGAAAGGAAACATTCCAGGCATGCGGGATAACCAGTGCAAAGACTGAATATGGGAAGTGTCATATATAAGAAGGAGTGAGTACAGTATGTAAGAAGACTGCATAAAAGTGATGGATTTTGAATAACCTTGTAGAAATATGTTAGAATCAGACTGAATATTTTTGGATTGTCAAATAGAGAAGTGGTACAGTGGAGAGAGTGCCAGATCTGAGGTCAAGGAGATTTCAATTTGGCCTCTGATACTCACTAGATGTGTGACCCTGGACAAGTCGCTTAACCTTTTGGCTCCATTTCCTGTTAAGATGAGCTGAAAAAGTAAATGGAAATCACTGCTGCATCTTTGCCAAGAAAACTGCAAATGGGTCAAGAAGTGTTGGACATGACTGCAAATGACTAAACAACATGAACAAGAAATAATAAGAAGCAACTGGAATTTATTGTGATGATTAAACTTGAGCTTTTGGGGGTGAAAGCACTTTGGCAGATGTGCGGAGGAACGTTAGACAAGGACCAAAGGTGAAAGTTGATGGGAGTCTGAACTAATTTAGAGGAGGAAGAAAAGGAGTTGGATATGAGAGATGTTATGGAGGTGGAATTGGCTAGGTTCGTTAACTGATTTGAAACATCATAGGCGAGAGCGAGAGCACCAAATGGGGTGTGAGTGATACCAAGGAGAAAACAAAACAGAACAGAAGAGAATGTGCCCTTGAGGAGGAGCTTACATTCTAATGGGGAGAGAATATGTCTGTAAGAAGCTATACTTCAAGGTAGTAATTTGGATCCAATCAATGAAAAGTATAGTCATGAATTTAAAAAGCAACAGAAAACATTTTTAAAAGGTAGACATTTGAAGTGTTATCTTTGGAAAAGACAAAACTTGTCCTCATTTCACATGTGGGACTAGGATAGTGACAAGATTGTTTCAGTGTATGAATCTCAACTGAGATTCAAACCTTGTTTAGTTTTCCTCACTAAACTTTTCTCCTATATAGTCATTCATAAAGATCTATAGATTTTACCCTTTAAATATTTCTCCTAATTATTATTTCCCCCTAATTAATTCTCATGCTTTGCCTCCCATAATATCAGCCTTGTCCTACCTACATATTATGTCACCAATCCCCTGTGTTCATTATGCCTTCCTCTTCTTTTGCTCATTTTGTATTCTCTTCTCCAGTGCCCTACTTTCTCCCATCTGCTTATTCAGATCCTGTGCATCATCTGCCAATGCCCAGCTTCAGTTCTATCTTGTCCATGACCTCCTCTGTCTTCATTGATCTGCTTTTCCTTTGAACTTCTTTAGCTCACAACAGTCTGTATCACAGAATTTCACATTTAATTATATGTTGTCTTTTATAATTTAGTGTTGTTTCACATGTTAGGCTTGCTTTTTCAAGAAAGACTGATGGCAGAAAATAAATCTTTGTTATTCTGTATCCCTCACTTTGCTGAGTACCTGAGAGACATTCAATAGGCACTTAGGAGTTAATTGGTACACATTCATTCACCTTCATAATTTTTTTCATTCATATTATAAGTAGAACAAGAAAATAATTTGAGAAAAGAAGTACTTTACTCAACAACCTGCCTTTTTTAAGTTGTAATATTAAACAGTCACTTATTAAAAGGCCTACTGTGTGCATGGTACAATAGGTGCTAGGGTTAGGAAGATAAAATAAATCACTAATGTTAATGCTTTGTGATGAGCTTATACCAGTGATTCCCATAGTGGGTGCCACCACTCCCTGGTGGGTGCTGCAGCGATCCATGAGAGAAGTGATGGCCACCCTTTTTTTGTATTACATTCTATTCTGAGTTCAATAAATAGTTTCATAATTTCCAGGGGGGTGCTAAGTAATATTTTTTTCTGAAAAGGGGGCGGTAGGCCAAAAAAGTTTGGGAAACACTGGCTTATACATATACTCAACTGTAGAGGTATATACAAAGAGAGGTAGCTGAATTTATACCTAAGAGTGCTGGGTCTGGAACTAGGAAGAGCTGAATTAAAATTTTGCTTTGGATACTTGTTAATTTTGTCACTGGATAAAACAGTTGACTTCTGTCTGTATCAGTATTCTCATCTGTGAAAATGGATGATAACAGGCCCTTTCTTACCCACCATCATTGTTGTGAGAACATTTTAAAGTATTTCATGAATTTTAGAAATGGTAGCTACCATATTTAATAATAAATTTCACGACATGGATAGTAAAAAGGGGAGGTGTAAGTTAAGTTTTGCAGGATTTGCAAGAAGCTGTGTCTGGGGCAGAGCTACCAGTTGGACACTTGGAATCTTGGGAGATTCCTGATGCCATGCCAGGGCATGAGACCAACTGTCAGTTGGGCTGTGCCCTATATAAGGGAGAGAGAAGCCCAGTCCTGGGACTCAATCTTGAGCTGGGGATCCAGGGTGGTTAGGACACACTTTTCTCTCCTCGATTTATTGATCAAGCCAAGAATCAACCAACATACCTTAGAGTTACAGGATTTACTACTGAGCTTTAGGGTCTATTAACATCATTCAACAAATTACTACAGAAGATTTATCCACCTAATTCTTTTCAGTCAAGCTGCAATCTAATCCGTCCATAGGCAGGCAGTGTCCATTAAAGCAGGCCAGTGGGCCTGGCTCAGCCCTGCCTCCAACATTCTGAAGCTGTTGGATTATATGCTTTGAGCTAGGAATAGATTTCATTTAGGGATTCCTAAAATCCTCTTCCCTTCCCCCAGCTTCCCTTATTTGAATACCTCAAGTAAAATCCTTATTATAAAACTAAAATCAGCTGCTGACCTTTTGTTGATTGGTCTGACAACAAGGCAGCCTCAAAGGAAGTTCTAGGGGAACTTGAAGGGACAGAGAAGGGTCCATCCTTTGAAGCTGTGATTAATTATCATCATTAATTTTAGCAGTTAGATGCATTATTAATAATTATGTTATTAATATAATGATTAATTAATGATTAATAAAATGTTATTAATACTCTAATAACACTGATACAGTTATCATCAATTAATCATCAACCGATACCAGGAAGCTAGTCTTCCTGAGAAACCATGCAGTGATTGGTTGAGGGGATTCCAAAGAAAATCTAGTTATGTCACCTGCCTTCCTGTTGATACCAAAGGGTGGCTTAAAGCTCTGCTAACATCTGGGGCTTTTTGCTTTACTCCTCTGAGCAAATACGTCAAATCTACTGATTCCCTCAAAGATCATAACAGAGTGAATGGAGAAGAGGGAAGTCCAGAAGATGACGTCAATAACCAGGACATTGGTGAAACTACTGTGCTAAATGTTGAAATTCCCCCCCAAAAAATGGAATGGATTTTTTAAAAAAACCCTTACCTTCTGTCTTAGAATACAGGATATTGATTCTAAGACAGAAGAGTGGTAAGGACTAGGCAATGGGGTTTAAGTGACTTGCCCAGGGTCACACAGCTAGGAAGTATCTGAAGCCAGATTTGAGCCTGGGACTATAATAATATAATAATATAATAATATAGGACAGGACATTACAAGCAAAGATTCAGTCCTTCTGAAGGGAGGAATCAAAGTCTGAGATTTTGAGTCTTCATCTTCTTTATTTAATATATATATATAAACTCATAAAGGCATCTATTAGATTGCTTGTTGTCATTTATGATATCTTTCTTTTTATATTAGTATTACTTATTGCTATGTGATTTGTACTAGCCTCTTCTTCTGATTCTGTCAATGCCAGACTTCACACATCCCCAAGGTCAAGGTTGTTTAGTAATGGTCCCCAAGGTCTTTATGTAGTGAAAAGTCCTCTGGAAGCCCTTTAGGACTTTGCTACCAGTCGGTGGTATGCTGTTCAAGTGATGTCTATCACATTTAGACTAGGCTAGTTTTTTCTTAAATGGTATTTAAACAATTCTTTAAACTTAAACTTGTCAAGGGAACTAAAGCTTGACTCATTGCTATACTTTCTTGATCACCTAAGTCCAAATGTCAGCCCATAAGAAATCAGGTTCTTCTTATAAGCTTGACTCCTGTTTCTGACCAATATGCCAAGATGACCAGTAAAGTTTCCAAAGAATAGTATCTAGCTGAATGAATGTTATTTGCTTGCTGAATTCACTTTGCATACCATGGCTAAATGAACTACCTTTTTGTAAACTACTAGATGATCTACAAGTGTCTCATTTTCTTCCAAAATTAAATATGAATATGAATTATTTGATTTGTCAGAAGCATCCACGACAAAGCAGATAACAAAGCCATCTGCATAGATATGATACTTGAAGTTATAAAGTATATGATCTTCATTTAGGGAAGAACAAGAAGAGAAGGTCACCAGGAAAGAACACTTGTACTTGGGGGTATGGGGGGGGGAGACTAAACAAAAAGATGAAAAAGCAAATAAGGCTTTTAAGGAAAGGTCAGGTAGGTAGGTGGAGAACCCAGGACAGAGCAGTACCACAGAAGGTAAAGTTCAGAGGATCTGGTCAGCAATGCCAGCTGTTGACATTCACAGAGTATGAGAACAAAATCTGGAAAGCTTTGTTACAAACTACAAAATGGTATCAAGATAAGCCAGTGTTCCGGCCCATTTGGAGCTCAAAATCATTCCTCATATCCATGACAAGACCATATAGCCATTCTTACCATCTGCTGCCAATTATAATAAAAGAGTGGGCTCAGAAATTCTAATATAAACATGAATCTGAACCGACATCAAGGTTTTGGGCCACCTCAGTTATACTGTTTCTCTCATCCTGCTTCCTAGTAATATGTTATTATAATTTGACATCTAGATGCAGAAGATGAGTGAAAAGATAAGTAGGAATGTTTAATAGAAATTAACTTTGGTTAATTACTTGGTATCCCAATATGGATATCAATTGGCTCTTGAGGGCTGACAGCTTTAATCTTCTTCAGAGACAGGACAGTTTCATCGAGGAATACATGGCATTTAACTCCTGATTAGAGGGATCAGAGGGGTAGCAATCACTTCATGGTCTCAGTAATGGTTCTACAGATGTCTCCCAGGCACTAACTACTTAGAAATAATGAGGTTGTGATCTGTTGGTCCCTTCCAATTAAACAATCGCTTGATTCTTCAATGTCCTACTTGTAGAGAGAAATCAGCAACAGCTATTCAGAGTTCTCAGTCTAAAAAGGATACAAGGGCTATTTGGAGATTAGAGGAAATTTTTTTAAGAAAAGGCTTAGAAAGTTGAATGTATTTTCTTTTATAGTTATCTCCCAAATGTTGCCAAAAAAGACTCACCGTGTATCCATATTACGTAAGATATATTGGGTTGCTACTTTTATTTATGTTCTAGGCCACACATTCCAAAGCAGGAAATCAAACTTACCAGTAGATCTCAAAGCTAAAAGTAGGAAAAAGAGACTGCATGGTGCAAGGGGAAAGTCAAGAGACCTGATTTCAGTCCAGGTATCTGGTTTAACTATATATGTGACTGTGAGCATGTAACTTAATCTTCCCGAGACTCTTTCTTCAGGTCCAAAATGATGATATTAGAACTAATACTACTACTACTAATAACTTATAGCAATTTAAATTGTGCGTGGTGATTCATATACAGTATCTCAAGGCATTGAGTCCTTGCATAATGTTTGGAAATCCCTCTTCAGGACTTATAATGACATTATTTAGTGTTCAAATACAATTATGCACATTTAAAAAGTTCATAGAGTTTGCACAGTTTGAGTCAAAATGATGCAAAATTATTATCATTTTTTACTGTTAAATATATTTATCCTCCTTTCCTTTCTTTGAGCTGCTACTTAATTATCTCCAGATTCTACTTTCCTTCCTATATTCTTACTTCATCTTGTTCCATGAAAGTTGTAATCAATGTATTAGGCTTCTTGGAAGTCACTGTTTTTCACAGTTTCTGGCATGGTATGCAGCATAAGCTAATATGCTGATTAGCCAGCCATCCCTACACTCTTGTTTTATATAAAACATTTCTGGTAATTCACATCTACTAACAACTTAATCCTGTCAAGATTATTTTTGCTTCTCTTGACAGTGTATCAATTTCTTATATTGGGAATGGAAATGAAGTTTCAATCTTCTGGTTTCAGTTATGTTCTGTACCTCTCTTATTGTGACAGTTTTTAGATGCCATCATCCACCATTTCAACATTAAAATTGATATTCAATTTCATTTTGAGGGAACAAGATTTAATTGTACACTTTACATTTGGACTTACTAGAAAGTAATAAATAATAAAGAAAGCCTAGGAAGGGACATGGACATGACAATTATGAGACTTAGCTCCTTTTCCAATGAGTGCTTTCTCTTATTTTTTATTTCTTTGAATTTTCTCTCTTTTTTCTTTATTTATTCCTTTTCTTCTTCCATTCTTTTCTTTCTATTATATTTCTTTACTTTATTTTACTTTTAAATTCTTTTTCTTTAAAAATGCTTAAATATGCCATGACAGTGACTAAGATTGTTTTATATTCTTCTTTGTTGATTTATCTATTAATGACTTGCCTCTGCTCTTCTCCCTCCATTTCTTTCTCTCTACTTCAGCATTCTTTCATCATCAATTTATCCTGTCTTCATCATTTTTCTCAGATTTTATTTTCTCTTATCTTTATTTCTTACTGTATTCATTCTAATAGTCCTTTTTAATTGCCTTATTACATATACTTTTAAATTTTGCACTTAATAAAATCTTATCATATAGCATTATTGAATTGTTCCACTTAGCTCATGAATTGCTGTTGTGGTTTAGGTGTTTTAGTGGTGTCCCACTCTTCATTGACACCATTTGGGATTTTCTCAGCAAAAATACTAGAGTGGTTTGGCATTGTTTTGTCCAGGACATTTATAGATGAGGCAAATAGGGTTAGGTGATTTGCCCAAGGTCACACACCTAGTGTAAACCTTTAAGTCTTAGGAAGGGGAGGACTGCTATATCTGACCTCATCCAGAAATATTTCTGACATTACCTCTTTTTCTCAGGGTGACTTAAATGAATGAAGATGACTAGTGAGTGGGCAGGGGGAATTATACACATTAACTCACACACACACAGATATATTATACATACATAGATATACACACAAATATACACAAGGTCTGTATTTTTCATTCCTTTTAGGCATATCATGCCCTTTGGCAATGTTTGGTACCTTCTTTCAAGTTGGGGAGGGTAGAATTATTTCAAGTCAGACCCAGTTTACAATTCAATCCATACTCCTACTAGAAAAGTCACATTTGAAATGAGGTGATTTTTCTGAGATTCTGCCCCAATGTCCTTGGAGTTTGCTTGAAAACTACTGTTATAAAATATCATTATTTGTGGAAAACCTGCAGATTTTCTGGAAGAAAGGAAAATTTACAATTCTGGTAAAGTTTAAAATGTTTACAGGCTGCTTTCTACTTCTGTAGATCAGTGATTTCTTCCTCACTTCGTCTATGCTAAAGACTCCAACTGTGCACTGGGGAATGGGAATCAGGAGAAGCATGTTTAAAGAGAGTTTGAATCAATATATGAATCTTATTTTTGAATATATAATGAAAAAACAGGAAGAGAAGTATTGAAATAATAAATAAAATTCTAGTTATGCAAACATATATTGTGTATCCACTTTTACACATGTACTGATATATGTGTACTTATTACTGTTCCCCAATCAAAGCAAGATGTAGCTTTTTGTCATCTTTAGGCATTATTAACATATGTAAATAGATTTGAAACTGGCCCAGAAGTAAAAGTAAGATGTGTGTACAAGTCCCAACTGTGGCACATTATGACCCTGGACATCTCTTTAGGACCCATAGTTTGTGCTCTAAGGCTATATAAGGTGCAAGATGGTGGTGTTTCTCATAAGACCTTCCTTCTGCAAGTGAAATCACAGTCTATATCATCAATTCTGACATGTCCCAGTGGGGGACATACTCAACTCATGCAAATTGGAAACTTAGCTGCAATTTATAGTCTTGGGGAGTTACCTGTGGATATGTAGAGGTGAAGTAGCATACCCAGGATGACACAGTTGGTATGTGCCATTGGTAGATATTGAGCCAATGTCTTCCTCATATCTATAA
>NC_058135.1:197322933-197340442 GCF_016433145.1 Gracilinanus agilis
TTCTTTCCTTCCTTCCTTCCTTCCTTTCTTCTTTATCCCTCCCTCCCTCCCTTCCTCCTTCCCTTCCTCCCTCCCTTCCTCCCTTCCTTCCTTCCTTCCTTCCTTCCTTCCTCCCTTCCTTCCTCTCTTCCTTCCTTCCTTCTCTCCTCTCCTCATCAAATATAATTTACAAAAAATGTTCATTGTTTTGGCAACAAATCTGCTTAGGGATTGCCTACAGAGGAAAAGAGGAGCAATTGTTTTGTAAATCCTTAATCCAATCTGCTTGAATCTTCTCTTGAGAGTCACATAATTATAAAACCATTATTAGCAGACCCATTGTAACCACCACATCAACATCGCCACCACCATTACCAGTATTACCACCATCACTACTACTACCACCACCATCACTACCACCATCTAGCATTCATGTAAAACTTAACTTTTGCAAAGTATTTTACACATATTCTCTCATTTAATCCTCATAACGAGTCTTTAAGCTAGATTCTGTTACTATCTCAACTTGACAAATGAAGAAAACAGGCTAAAAAATGTCAAGTGACTTGTTCTAGGATTATACAATGGGTAAGGGTAAGACTAAGAATTTCAACACATTTCTTCTTCATTTCAAGTTTAGTGCTCTATATACTGTCATATAACTGTCTGCCTATAAATACAATGCCAGATGTTCACCAACTAATGATTTTTATCCAAGAACCAAATCCCTTATTTATTAACCTTCTCATTAGAAAATTAAATTTTTTCTGATTCTTCTTAAATGATTTAGGGTAACAGTGATGATATTTTACATATGTTATTTGGAATATGTGGGTAAGCAAAATAGACTGAGATATCCCCTAAGAGTAAATATGTATCTCTTCCAGCTTATTTGTCCTCTATGTTCTCTCTCCTGCCAGATGATTATGCTTTTCCTGGCCAAGAAATTGCCTGTGGCTATGCATATGAGGAAGAAAACTTGTCAATTAGATTCAGAAGAAACTTTAAAAGTCATCTATTGCAACTCCTCCTTTTACAAATGAAGCTAACTGAATGAAACACAGATGGGTTGAGCAATTTGTCCAAGGTTATGTTGTTAGTGGCAGAATTCAGATTAATGCTCCTGACATTTTGTTGTTGTACTACTATATTTGTTGAGTTGTTTCAGTTTGTCCAACTCCTTGTGACCCAGTTGAGGATTTTCTTGAGAAAGAGGGAATGATTTGCCATTTCCTTTTCCAGTTCATTTTACATATAAGGAAATTTAGGCAAATCGAGTGAAATGATTTACCCAGGATCACATAGCTAGTAAGTGTGAGACAATATTTGAACTAAAAACTATGAGTCTTACTAACTTAAAACCTAGTACTTTAACTATTTACCATACCATGTAGCTGCCCTGGTTTATAAGTATAAATTATTTATTTAAATAAAGAGATCACAATAGGTGGGGAAATGCTATCTGTGTGTTTTTGTGTGTTTGTGTCTGTAAGAAAGAGAAAAACTAAGAATGTGTTACTCTTTTTGAAATTTTAAATTTAATCCCAGAAACAAGATTTTCAATTCACCTACACAAGTATTATCAATTGCTTTTCTGTGAAAAGTATAAATGAAGAGGAAAATGATGAAAGAGATATTATAGAGGTAGAATCAATAAGACTTGGGAATTGATTAAGTATGAGTAGTTGAGGAGAAGATAGAGCCAAAGATGATCACAAGGTTGGAAAATCTGGGTGACTGGAAGGAGATTTGAGAAAGAGGGATCACTGGAAGAAAAATGTTAAGAAAATATAATGTTTTATATTTAATAACTTTTATTTAAATAGATCCATGATTTCATTTACATGGTTACTCCTAGTAATGAAAATTGTAACTTTCCTATCTTATATGACAATAACGCATAAACTTCTTTTACAATAATTCCCCTGTCCAGTGCTAGTGCCTTTGTTTAGATCTCCTGATATCAATAATGGGGCATGTAGAGTGTTTATTAGTTATTTGTTGCTCATTAATATCAGAAGCCGTCAACCTTTTCTGTTTTCATTTTTCCCCAATATATTTTATTTCAGTAAATATTTCTAAATTACATGTACTTTTTTAAAATTTGACTTCCAAATGCTCTGCCTCCTTCTCTTCCTCTCTCATTGAAAAGGCAAGCAATTTGATGTTGATTATACATGTGAAGTCATCTAAAACATTTCCAGATTAGCCATGTTGTAAAAGAAAACACATACATACATAAAAGAAAAAATAAAGCACAAAATGATTCTGTAGTCTTCATTCAGACTCCATCAGTTCTCTTTTTAGAAATGCATAACATGTTTAATCACAAGTCCTTTGGAATTAATTTGAATCAATGTATTGTTTAAAATGTCATTATCTATTTATTATCAAACAATATTGTTATTAATGTGCATAACGTTCTCCTGGTTCTGCTCATTTCACTTTGCATCAGTTCATGTGAATTTTTTCTGAATATATCCTATTTATCTTTTCTTCTTTCACTCTAATATTCCATCTCAATCATATACCACAACTTGTTCAGCCATTCTTCAATTGAAGGGCATTCCCTCAATTTCCTATTCTCTGCCACCACAAAAGAGCTGCTGCATTTATTTTTTATACTTATAGGTTGTTTTCGATTTTCTTTGATCTCTTTGGACTACAGATCTAGGAGTAGCATTGCTGGGTCAATGAGTAGGCTTTTGGGGATAATTCCAAATTGCTCTCTAGAATGGTTGGATAAGTTCACAACTCCATCAACAGTGTATTAGTGTTCTGGTTTTACTTTTTAAAAATACTCAAAAAAATCCTTATATGCCCTCTTCAGAGACCATTTATAAAGTCACTAATTTAATTTATTTTTTGATAATACATTGTAACAAAAATAAGAAAAATAGCTTTTTGGTCACGTATATACAATATATTCTGTGAAAGAAATTATGGAATTTTTGAGTATTGATGAAAAACAGAATGCTCCAAATTTTAGATAAGTAATTTCATTAATGGCATTTGTGAAGAGATGGATATAGAACAATTGGATCTAATAAAATCCTATGAAACTTCTCCTTTGTTTAAGGTGTTGTAGACTCAAGATAAATTCGTACTGACCACATTTTAATATATTTTTTATTTATTTTATTAAGTATTTTCCAATTATATGTAATTTTTAAACATTTTTAAAATTTTGATTTCCAAATTCTTTCCTGCACTTGTGTCTCTTCTCTACTCCTTGAGAAGGCAAACAATATAATAACAGTTATAAATATGAAGTCAAGTAAAACACATTTTAATATTAGTTGTGTTGCAAAAGAAAATACCAAAAAAAAAAAGGAAAAAAAAGTGGAAATATATTTCAATCTGCACAGAGAGTTTATTAGGAATTTAACAGTTCTCCCTCTGGAGATGAACAGCATTTTTTCATCACATGACCTTTGGCATTCTCTCAAATCATTAATGGTCTTGATCACAGTAGTTAAGTCTTTAACAGTTGATTATTTTTGCTAGATCACTGTTACTTTCTACAATGTTCTGCTGGTTCTACTCACTTCATTTTGTATCAGTTATGCTGAAACTCTTTTTCTGGTTATTGCACAGAACAAAATAGAATCCCATCAAAATTATATTCTATGATTAATTCAGCCATTCCCCAGTTGATATATATTCCTTCAATTTCTAATTCCTTGTCAATATAAAAAGGGCTGCTATAAATATTTTTGTACAAATAGGTCCTTTTCTTCATTTTGGTGATATTTTGGGGGTACAGACCAATTAGTGGTATTCCTGAATTAAAGAGTAGGCACAGTTTCATAGCTCTTTGGGCAGAATTATGTTTTCCTTCAAAATGGGTAGACTAGTCCAGAACTCTACCAACAGTGTATCAGTGAACCAATTTTTCCACTCCAACATTAGTCATTTTCTCTTTCTACCATCTTAGCCAACCTTATAGCTATGATGTGGTATCTTAGAATTATTTTAATTTGTATTTCTCTAATCACTAAATAGTGATTTAGAGCATTTTACATGATTATGGATAGTTTTGATTTCTTCTTCTCAAAACCATTATGAAGTGTACAGAAGAGGTAGAGACAAAGATGTCTGAGGAAAGAAAACTCTTATTTTCAACAGGACTTAGGGTATGGGATATTGGGAAAGAAAGAAGTGCCTGAATTGAGCTTTAAAGGAAGTGAGAAACTCTAGTAGAAGAAGACAGAGAATAAGGATAGAATCCCTTCTAAACATTTGGGGAAACAAGCTCAAAGTATAGAGAATAAAACAGAACTGGAAGAAGCAATGGAAAGTAATCTAGTTTAGTTGAGCAGGCATACAAAAATTATGATAGCTTGTATTGCAGGACATGGTATGCTAGGTTTGGATAAGTATTCACATGAAAATCAAGAGACTCAGATTTGAGTTATCACTCATTTCACCCTTTTTGCAAAGTCCAAGCTATCTCTGAAAATTATGTTTGTTTAGGGAGTACAATGGAGATTCAGAAGAAGAAAAAAGAAAAATTCTAGTATGATTCCAGAAATAAGATTCTGCAATTCTGATGTCATATATATAGTCTATTGAGTATTTGCTAGAGGATTGGCATTTGCTATCAGAGAAAACTGATTTCTGATAAAACGGGTTGCCTTTGCAAAAAAAAAAATTGCTCACATACCTTTTTTGGAAGTCACAATCCTGAAGCCCATGAAGATTCTGAGCTAGAAGTAGCTATCAGTTATTGGGTAGTGAATTTCTTTTAACATCAATCCCAAGGAACCCCATGGGTTTATTTTTATACCATGTCTGTAACCAGTACTTTTTTTTTTCATTTTGCTTAGAAAAGTTATGGTATTTCACTTAGGCATTTTAGAAAAAAAGTGATGATTCTCTCTTCAGGTCTATACTTAACATGTCATCACGTAGGGTGACAAAGTGGAATGCAGAAGATAAAAAATAAATTGAAAGTGTAGTGCCAGAACAGCTTATAAATTTAGCTCAAGAGAGTGTCAGCTTTAGTTGTTAAACTATAGCCATGCTCACTGAACTGGGTCATTCATTTTTTGAGGAGAGTGGTACATTTTTGAGAAAACACAAATGGAACTCCTGGGTCTTTACACCATTTTTTCTGTTTAACACACAGAAAAAGATACCCCTCCCTCCAAGATCCCCTAACCAAATATAATGACTTCTCCCTTTGGATACAAAGTATTTGGCAAAAAGAAAATGTCAAATGGTAAGTGAAGCCAGATTGTGAATGAGTCATCTTCATTGTGATGACAATCTAGGAAGGGCATATTTGGCAAATGTACAATACTGAAATTGGGGGTGAACAATCACAGCACCTCTTCATAGTTCTTCCTGCTTTACAGCCACCACATTATAACAACCTATATTCCACAAATATTTTGATCTCCTTTTATTTTTTATGCCCTTTGTAGTGTGCCAATAATGAGCTAGGATTTATTTTCTTTTAACATAAGGCAGAAATACATGCTTGTTATTCTGCTGCAGCAACTGATTGCACAATATAACTGTTTTGACTTATGTTTGAAAGTAATATATTTTCTTAAATTGACATAAGCATATTAATACTTCATTTGATACAAAATACATATACACACTTAGTTTGGGTGAGATCTATTTCCTAGTTGAATTCACACATCTACATTTATGTAACAAGAATTACTCGAAAGAGAAAATGTGAATCTTTGAGTTGAGGGGAAAATTAAGGGAAGTTGTTGAGATTACAGAAGAATAAAACAAAAGATAGAAGTTGTTTCTGGGAGCCATGTGCCATTGCAACTATGATCATGAAATTGGAAGAGTCAAATGAGATCATGAGGTAATATATTTAAGAAAAAAAAAACTATAAATCAAAATGTTGTTGAGTTGTTTTTTCAATCATGCCCAACTCTTTCTGACTCCATTTAGAGTCTTCTTGGCAAAGATACTAGAGTAGTTTGCCATTTCCCTTTTTTGTTCATTTTACAGTTGAGGCAAATGGAATTAAATGACTTGCCCAAGATCACATAGCTAGTAAGAATCTGATGCCAGATCTGAACTCAGGATGATGTATTGACTCTTGACCTAGAATATGGTGTTTTATCTACTCTGCCACCTACCTGCCCTAAATCAAAGTGCTTGTGACTAAATATTAACAAACAAAAAGTTCCTTTTTCATTTTGTACTTCATGCTGTGGGAGATTACAAAGATCAAACATTGCTAAATCATTCCCTCTTTGTTCTCACAAAGCAGGACATGCAAATATCCATGATTTGAAATTTTATATGAAGAATACAGAAGAATATTGCAAACCATATGTTGTATAAGGTCTCTGTGAAGGAAATATCATTTCACTGGAGTTCTTTGTTCAAAGATAGGATGACCACATTTCTGAGATGCTCTTCCCAGAGGCATCTCTTAAAAATATAAATCAAATGTTCTCTGTGATACCTTTTATAAAGGAAGACAGTAATGTAAGGGGTTAAAATTTAAAAGGATTGGACTAAATTTTTTATGAGTATGGTTACCAGGAACTTAATTACTCAATTCCAAATGATTTTTTCAGCAATTCATTTATAAAATAGAGGGAAAGAGTGAAAGTAGAGAAATGAGAAGAGAGCAGAATAAGAGATCTAGCTTAACACAAGCTAGACTATGTGGTCAAGCCCTGGCTTACCCCAGCAGGGCTCCAGTAGCCTTAGCTGGAGGGCCTAAAGGTCATTTAACAAGGGTTTTATCCAAGAGGCCTCTTCCAGATGAGGGGCCACTCCAGATGTTAGTACTTCCAGGAAAAAGCCAAAGAAGGAAGTCAGCCTTTTTCACTCACCCACGTGGTAGTTCAAAGGAGAAATAGAAAGCAGTTCAAGGTCCTCAGCCAGAGCTCCTCTAGGATATAGTTAAAGGTGAAAAAAAAAGGTCACAGAAAGTTCTAGCCACTTTTAAAGACCATTTCTTTCATCACTTCCTGTGCCTTCCTCCTACTTTACTTGTACCAATTACAACTAAAGCTTTGCTTAGGGCTGCCCAGGGGGCAACCAGTCAATTCTGATTTGTCACCCACTTTTGCACAAGTGCTTCACAGACCTCCCCCACTTAAGTGTAACTGTGGTGTATACGAGTTAATCCCATCTTCACAAGTTCAATGCAAATTTTTATGATAGGTTCAAAGGGGAGAAGTCATGTGGGCAGATGAAGAGCTAAATTTGAATAGTGGTAGATGATATAAATCTTGGATTTACCTATATAGTTATGATTGTTGATGCCAAAATCAAATATCAGACAACTAAGAGAGTGAGTGAAGAGGGACAAGAAATGAGTCACAGTCATAAATGTGGGGAATATCAACAATAAAGAAGTAAAATCAAATAGTAACTAGAAAAGAAATGGTTTTAGAGGTGGAAGTACTATAGAAGTCTCATGAGTTGAATGCCTCCAAATATAAAGGTATGTTCTTCCATTTTAAAACCTGAAATGAGGTAATGAGGAAAGGTATTAAAATTTTTTTCAGATATGTTCAAATTAGAAACAATTTTTATTACTTTTTAGTCATTAGGAAAAATAAAACTTTTTTGCCTCATGAGTAAATAGAGATAGAAATATAGTTAAATTGAGCTTTTTATCTCTAGGCTAAAGAACAATTTATGGAGAACATTAAGTTTAGTTTCACTGTATTAACCATGTAGTAAATTATCCTTTCATTCCAGGAATAAAAAAAGAGTACCATTAATACCCCCATGTAATTAATACGAAGAGTCCATTTATCAATGAAAGACATATCTTTCAATCCTCTTGAGTGTCTGTACTTTCAGTAATACAGAAGACAATAGTCAATAAAGTGGGAGAGACTCTTTATAAAGCATATATATATATGTACATATATATAAATGCATATATATGTATTTGTGAATATATCTGTAGCTCAGTCAAATTGGAAATTAATAGGGTGAATAAATAGTTTAAAAAGATGATGCAAATTTCAAAAAAGGCCAAGACACAAGGGGGCCTTATTATAGGCGGAAACATGCAAAGGATGCAAATTTTCCTCATGATTCCAACGTATGAAAGAAATTAATTAAGCCAACTCTTCTGAAGTATTTTTATCTTTTATCCAAATTAGTTTAAAAATTCTTTGTCAGTATAAAGTGTTTCATAATTCACAGTAGTTTTTCAGAGTTTTGGGAGTTATCAGGTGACACCAGCTTTCTAACATCTTAAACTCCCATGGCTATTTTGGTTACAATATGTTAAGGGAAAAGCTCTTAAGTGGTGAAGAGAATTATTTTTTCATGATTCTTCAGTTTTCCATACTGATTTAATAATGATTTAAATTTTACCTTCCTTAAATCAGTTGATTTTATAGAATCGAGTTTCAGTTTTTGTTTTATTGGATGAAGGAAGGAAATAACTAGAAAATTTAGGTCAGGTTGCCATAATGGGAGTTAAGGGGCTTCATTCTGAATATATTAGGAATTTATAATATATTCAATATATAGTTCCTGATTAAAAATGCACAGACACATATATAAATATATGTATGTATATATTATGTAATACCATTACATGCAGGTTGGAAGGAAAATGATGCACTTTCCCAGCTTTCAGAGTATTTATGACCTAATTGAAGAGATTGAACACATCTAAAGAATATAAATAAGGAAACAAGGTAGTCTATTAGTTGTAGGCATGATAGATGCTATAAGACAATGATGGCAAACCTATGGCACTCTTGCCAAAGATGGCATGCAGAGAACTCTCTGTGGGCATATGTGTAATCATTCACCAGAGTTAGTTACTGAAAAGGCAGAAGGACTCTAGTGCAGCTGCTACCTTTCTCCTCTCCACCATGCTTCCCTGCCCCTTTGCCCAGTAGCCCAATTAAAGCACTGACTCCCTCCCCTATGTGGAGCACTGAGGCTAATCCCTTCCACTTCTCTCTCCCCTGTCTGTGATAAGGGAGAGGGGCATATGGCACTCTTGGGGTAGGGAGAAATGGCACAGTATACACTCTCTATATAAGGTTCAATCACTGCTATAGGATTTCACAGAAGAGAAAAGGGAGATCACAGTGATCTATGGATGTCTGGCAACATCATTATTGGTAGCATGGGACTACAATGGACTAAATAATGGGGAAGATATGTATAAAAAGACAGGAAATGAGAATGTTATTCTGTGCAGAGTGAAGTAAAAATTAAACGCACTCATAAGAATGCACATCATGCTGTAGAAGTTTGTTGGATTTAAAAAAAGGAGTAGGTAAAATTTCCTGTAATAATGGATTCATGTATGTGAGTAACAAGAGAAAAGTTTGGAGATGCAGGTTGGGGTCAGGTTGGGGGTAAAATGGTAGAGAATATATATTTGATTTTTTAATGATGTTAGATGTGATAAGTCTTTTATAAAGTAAAGTGCTCAATAGAGTCCATTTACTATTGTTATTATTATGATTGCTATTAATAATAGTCATTAAATGTTAATGTAACAATCTTATTTCTAAAAGTAAAATACAATCGTATTTTAATTAAACCAATTAAGTCTATACAGGTTAAAATCATACACCATTAAATTGAGAATAGTCTTTGAAGAGCATTAGCATACTGATGTAAGATAATTCTAATCATGACCCCGGATTTGGTGGGTTTGTTGTTTAGAAATAGAGAACTATTCTTAAAATAAGTTAAATAATTCAGCCTAATTCAAATTTAGTAAAAAAAATAATAAAGGACAGATGTGTTGTTTTTTTTCCCCTTACCTCCAACTTTTATTAACCAAATAATCAAGAGAAAGTCACTAAATTCTCTGTCTTCATTTTCTTATCAGCAAAATGCAGACAATCACACTTATATGTCACAATTATGTGAGGTAGGGACTTTCTTATACTTAGCTGTGCTCATGTCATATCTGCCTACTGAATGATATCTTCAATATTTCTTGAAACTTTCTATCTCCCTTAGTTCGTAATATGTATTGACTTGCGTAATTAGTAGATACTTAAACACCCTTGAGTACTAGTATCTCCATTTTCTCATTTATAAAACCAGAGGTTTGACCTACTGATATCTGAAGTCCTTTCTTGCTCTACATCAATGATAGTGATTATGATTTTATAGATGATCTGATTTCCAAATATGCAAAATGACACAAAACCATGATAGATAACATACCCAATGACAATCAGGATTCAAAAATTAATGTGATAGGTAATTGATCAATTAATAGATCTATCACTGGCCCTAACAAAATAAGATTAATTTTCATAGGTTTTAAAGTCACCTATTTACATTTTTGTTCAAAGTATCTATTCACAATAACATAGTTGAGATTGCCTTGATATCAGTAAATAAAACTCTGAAACTTGAGTTAAAAATACCTGAGTTTAAATATGGTTTGAGATGCCATATGAAGGGGGGGAAGCAAGGAAATAAACATTTATATATGCCTTCTATGTGCCATGTGGTATGTAAATAATTTTTACAAATATTATTTCATTTGATCCTCAAAACAACATATAGAGGATAGAGGAACCATTATCATCCCTATTTTACAGTTGAGGAAAATGAGGCTGGTTGAAGAAACTGAAGACACTTCATGTGAAGAAGGAGAAGTTTGGGAGGAAAAAAATGTATTTTCAAATATTTGAAGGTCAGTTATGTGACAGAGATTTAAAAGGTCATCTTAGAGGCCAGAATTAAGACCAGCTAGCAGAAACAAATTCAAGCTTGACGTAAGCAAACTCTTTTGTGTAGTTAGATCTTTGAACCATGATTGAAAGATGGTTTAGATGAAAGGAACTATTTTCTGGCTAGCTGGGAGATCATCCTTGGTTTCCAGAAAGAACACTGACTAATTAAAAACACAACAGACATACCAGCATAGTGTGTTAGGACTTGACATATTTAGAATCTAAGGACTTCATATCTGGATGTTATGGAACCTCATACAGATTTCATTATGATCACACAAACATTCTCATTAAGAATTTTAAATGAATAATTTAAACTATATTTTTACTCACTTTCGTGTTCTCTCATTAGCATAAAAAAAGATTTGTTTCTAATAATCCAGGTAGGTGGAACATTGGATAGAGTCCTGGGCATGGAATCAGGAAGACTCATCTTCCTGAGTTCAAATCTGACTATGGGCAAATCTCTTAACCCTATTTGCCTCGGTATCCCCATCTATAAAATGAGCTTGAAAAAGGAAAGGCAAAAACCAATCCAGTATCTTCATCAAGAAAACTTTCTGACAAGTAGACTGAAGCTGTTTATGCTTGTCCCAGTTGCTATGGACTCATATTAAATGAAAGTGGTTAGATCAGAAGTGTGATATACCATTTCTTTAATTTTGAAAGTGCTGCTTCTTCTGAATATTTTAGATAGCACTTATTCCCAGAAATTTTGATCAAATATGACTTCTTTTGAGTAGTTCTGTAACTAGAAATTCTCTCCATAAACCACCTTGTCTTTAACTATTTTGCGTTTATTTCCTTTATTTTTCTGCATATTTTTATTTTTGTGTGTTTTTATAGCTACATGTCTCTTCAGAAAAAAGTAAAGATTTTAAGAGTAGTGATTATATCCTTTTTTAAAGCTTTTCTTCATTAAATTAAAATACACACTAACACCCTCCCTCTTTGTCCCCTCCCCATTAGAGAAGACATCACTTGATAAAAGGATTATACATATAAAACTATATCTTATTTCTATTTATCTGTTCTTTCTCTGGAAGTAGGCACACAAATCCTTCTTCAAAACAATTCAAATGATATTTTTGTTATTATATATAATGTTCTCTTGGTTCTTCTCATAGGATGCTCTATAAGATGAATAAAAAGATATTATCCCATGGAAAAACTTAAATGGAATTATATCTTTTTCTTCTTCCTTTTTCACCTATATCCCCAATGCCTAACAGAGTGACTGGAAAGAGCAGACATTTAATAAATGTGTATTGGTTGATTTATTTGATTTCACCTGAGGCAAGCATGTGGAAAGGGTAGTTGTGGTACAGAACAATGGTAACTTGCCTGAGGATCATTGGAAAGTGGAGTTATATCAATAAAAGCACTGATGTAAAAGAGGTATGCATGTCCTACATTGTATTATTCTATGGTAAATTCACTGGAGATGGAATTCTTGTTTTCTCTTTTTTATGTCTGGTAGATTAAGATGTTCCGTATAAGACTAAGGAACTAATATACAAAATATTTTCCTTAATAATGTAGCAATAATAGGGGGCAACTGGATAGCTCAGTGGATTGAGAGCCAGGCCTAGAGACTGGAGGTTCTAGGTTCAAATCTGGCTTCAGACACTTCCTAGCTGTGTGACCCTGGGCAAGTCACTTAATCCCCATTGCCTACCCTTACCACTCTTCTGCCTTGGACCCAATAAACAGTATTGACTCCAAGACGGAAGGAAAGGGTTTTTTTAAAAAAAAATAATGTAGCAATAATAGTATCATGTTATTTATAAGAGCACAATCCACTGGAGACTCTTCTGATCTTTGCATATGGAATTGCTTGTATTGTCAAGATCAGAATTTAAAAAAAATCCTAGAGAATAGGAAATGTCAGCAAAGGTTTTCTTATATTCCCTTTAATGATCAGATACTAATATCTGATGGCTAAGCAATAAAGCCTTTAGAGCTTAACACAGAACCACTGGAAAATGAACTCATGTTATTTTTCCTAAACAATGTAAATGGGATCCTTAGAGGCAAGTTAGAAATAAATTCAGGCTTAGTCAAAGGATAGTGAATAGGAGGGAAGAATGTGTCAGGAGTATATTTGTTTCAGAGCAATGTATGGATTCAGGTCTAGTCACACAAAAATGATCTTGGGAGTTCGATTGAGAAACAGAAAGCTCCAGGCTACAATCTAGAGCAGAACCACTGGTTTCTATGTCTGGATGACTATTAAGTACTTAGATATATGACACATAAGCTGGAAGGAGCACATAAACAAGGAGCAGCAGTAAATTAAATTTCACTAAGCTTGGCAACCATCATGCATGTAACTTTTAAGCAATCCAATTCCATCTCTCTTTGGCTTTGCTAATACTAGTCAATAAATGTTTCATAATATGTGAATTATTGAAAATGCTTCATCTTTAAATAAAGCCTAAAATAAGCTATGTTGCTGGTTATGTTTCCCTATGGCAAGTGAGTAATATTTGTGTATCTATTTCATTTTAGGATTTAAAATTCTCTGTTGGGAATAAATTCATATATTCTTCAGGATCAAATTGAAATTAATTGCTTCTTGACCCTGTATGGAATGGATCATTCCACAAATCAGGAACAAATATATAATGACATTAAATATTGTTTTAGCTATTTCAAGTCTATGAAATAGTTCTTGACTGGAATATGTAGTCTGGTGCAATAAGCAAACAAAACGTATCTTGCAGCATGTTGTAGTTGCTTCAACAAGCTAAAGTCCTAAAGGCATTATGATGAAAAAACAGTTACCATTTGATATTGGTTTTCTGTCTATAGTCAGGTCATTTAATTAGCTATGTTATAATCTATAAAATAAAACAAACAACTTATTGAAAAACATGAATAGATGAGCTTCCTCTGGTTTTTAATTTCTAAATATTAAGAAGTAGAAATACAAATATTGACATTTGTCACTTTCCCGAGGAAATCTAATCAGCAACATGGCTTATAATAGAAATGAAGTTCTCTATTATTCATTTATTGATAAAATTTTATTAGGTACCTACAGTATATAAAATCAGGACACGTATAGAATTATAATTCTCTAAAAAGAATTATTTGAGGGTCACACTGGGAATATAGATCTAAGCTAGTAGTGTCAGTCCTTCCTTGTTTAAATCCCTAATTTTATAGAAAAAAGAAGCTAAGGTCCAGAGAGATGAAATAATTTTACTTCACTCAATTGGTAGAACCAGAATTTGAACCCTTTTCTTAGGGGTCTAAGTCTGGTGTTCTTTCTATTTTATGATGATGTTATTAATATAGAAAGAGAACAACCTGCCCAAATTGCTGACAATAAAATAAAATTATTTAAATATGTTGCATTTAGATTTATACCTAATAGAAAAATTATTATTAGAAGCTTATATAATAAGATATTGTCTTATCAGTGTCTTTTTGGCACCTCACAACAAACTAATGAGAACAAGGGTAGAGGCAGTATTATTTTCATTTTGCAACTGAGAAACTGAGACACAAAAGGGTTGTGTTTTGCATACTTAGGGACACAACTAGCAGTAAAACTGAAGGTTTTGACCAAATATTCCGTGGTTTCTTTGAATAAAAGACACTGACTTGAGAAGAATACTATGAGCTTTGCTTTAAGTGTGAGTTCTTAGAGACAGACTTATTCAAACAAACAAATCATCATTTTCTTTACAAATTAGAAATTTAGAGCTTTGTCTGGAGGGACTGGGAGAGAGTGATTTGCACAGTACCACTTAAGCAGTGGGTGTCAGGTAAAATCAAACTTAGGTCTTATTATAGCTACTATTTATATAATGCTTGCAGTTTTGCAAAATGCTTCATGTGTATCTCATTAGATCCTCCCAAAAACCCTGGGAGGTAGTTGCTACTATTATCCCCATTTCACAAATGTGGAAATGGAGGCATAGATACATTATATGGCTTGCCCACCATTCTCAAATACTAAATATCTGCGACTAGAATTCAATAGTATCCATCCATTGCATCAGCTAGTTATCTCTTGTTTTGGCCATCTTTTACCATGCCATTTCATATTTTAGAGGATCTTACTGAACTTTCTCTATGCATAGAGACTGTGACTATTCCATGCCATTTTGTACTGTTCCATTCCTCTCCTTCTACCCTACCTCCTCTCAGTGCTGTGCAAGCTTTTTCTGTTGCCTTTAAATTTTTGTAGGTACTCCAACCATCTCTGAGTCATCTCTTTCCCTACCTCATCATCGCACTTCCTATTATGGCCATATATGTCTGTGGGTCCTTTCTTCCAAGTAAACTCCTCGTTGTATAACAGACTTTACCAAAGAAGTAAAATTTGAATAGAGACATTAAGATCTGATTTTTCTGTAAAAATATTTTTCACATCCTCTTCATTGAAGATTAAGGAATGTACTTACCTTAAAATATCTTTATTAGCTTTATAAAACCATTGGCTACTTCATTCTTGCTGAAGGGAAAACTAGCCAGACTGCTAATATTTTGATCATTTATGGAATAGAATATCTCAGACATGTCATACCAACTAACATAGAAATAAAGTTTTTTTTTTAAAAGCCAGCAAATCCAACTGACATTAATGAGAAATTACAATTTCAAATGCATTACCCTTGTAAGGTAAATCAAAGGTAACAGTAATTAAGATAATTGCAAAAGATATTTTGGGTTCTGTGTGTTTGTGCAAGTGTTGAGAAGAGGAATATAAATGTGCATATATTTTGGTTCATTTCGTATCTTGAGCATGGCATAGTTTTTAGACTACAAAATATTTTTTCCAGAGGAGGAGAAATCTGTAATTTGACATAAACTATCCTGTGTATATGTGTGTACATATCATCTCTAATTTCATCTCTAAACACTAATGCTAGCAATTCTATGTTTTCATAAATTGCTGGCTGGCTCTATGTCAAGTGCCTAGACCAGAAAACAAAATGAAAATTTTACTTTGTTTAATCCAAAGCCTTGTCTTTGGTTTTCATCTTGTACGCTGAGTATATCTGATGCTCTCTTTAATTCAGGTGTCATGGGGTAATATTGCATCCTTAAATAATAAGCATTTCATTCAACTAGGCAAATCTGAGGTTGATTATTTATTTAGGGGTGAACAATTAGCAACATTTAAAATAACCTTAATTTCTTCCAAATGTTTAGAATCACTTAGAGATTCTATTCAGATGCTGTTTTGTATAATTTCATTATAAGATGACTTTAAAACAATGGGAGGAGATTTACATTTATTAATGGATAAAATTTTCTTGGTGATCACGTTAATGATTTATTCTGACTGGTAGAGTAGCTGCCACTGTTGGATAGCCCTGTGGTTAGCAAACTGTAAAAAAGGTGCTCCAGCTTTTGTGTCTAAATTTGTTTTTGTATGCCATGGGGGTGAAGGACCCTTACAACTAATCCTATATGAGGGCAGAGAGATAGTAGTCTGCTTCATGACACACTTGTTTTCAGTTCTTAACAACTGAGATATGCAAAGTAATATCCTTATTAAAATTCTATCCTTTTATTTGTAATTTTTTTGAATGATAACTAAAATCCAGGCTGTTGAAAAAAACATTGTAAATCCCAAGTCTGTAACAATAACAACAAAACAATAGTGACTGAGTTTTAAATTCCATTTTGTGTTTGTTATTCACTTAATCTTTATAGTATTCTGGTGAAGTAGGGAGCACATTTTATAGAAATAATATTAGACATCCAAGCTTTTCTGCTTTATTTAAAGAATAATTTTTTCTGGCTTCTAGATAAGGTAGATTGCTAAGGTTCCTAGGATTCTTTGCCTTTTTTAGAACTTTCTTCTAATGCTCATCATCCTATAGCACTTGAGATAACACAGAATTTTAAAAATTTTATAAACTGCTTGATAGAAAATTTATGAAGAATTTCGAGACAATTTTGTTTAACAAACATTTATTGACATCTATCAAGCAACCAATAAGAAATTTACAAAATACTATGTCAGGAACAAAGACCAAAACAAAACAGCCTCTAACTTCAAGGAAGTTCCTTTCTAATAGGAAAGATACTATATATATATATATAGAGAGAGAGAGAGAGAATGTATATGTATGTAAGCACATATATATATATGTATGTGTGTATGTATATATATTTTTTCCTAGATGCTAGGAATGCAAAAATGAAAAGTAAGCAGTTCTTGTTTCTAAGGAGTTTACATTCTACATGGTTAACAATGTATACAGTATACAGATATAAATCAACAATAATTTACGAGGTTGTGATTCTTACTGATTGATGACGAGGTGGTGTCTAACTAAGCTAAGCATTGAGATAAGATCAAGATGCTCAGAATGAAGACAGAACAGAAATGCCTGCTAGGCATGAGGGACAAGATAGAATGCCAAGTTTTAGGAATTGCTAATAATCCAGGTAAAAAGAATAAAAGTGTGGGAAGGAAAATGACATAAATCTGGAAAGAAAGATTATAGTAAGAACATGGACTTCATGGTCAAGATGAGAGGTTTATATCTTATTTTAGAGACTTTGCAGAAGCACTGAAGATTTGTGATGTACATTAGACTTGTGATTTAGGAAAACCCTCACAGTACCTACATGAAAGATAGATTGGAGGGAGGGAAATTTTGGAAGTGGGCAAACAAATTAAGAGGCTATTAAAATACTCTAAGAAAGCAAAGAGAAGACCCTGAAATAAAATATTTTCTAAATGACTGGAGAGTAGATATTTGGGGAGGGTTTCAAAAGATTTGACCATTTATTGGATCTGAATGGTTCCAAATATTCTCTCTCTCTCTCTCTCTCTCTCTCTCTCTCTCTCTCTCTCTCTCTCTCTCTCTCTCTCCTGTCTC
>NC_058135.1:197375345-197510480 GCF_016433145.1 Gracilinanus agilis
TTAGAGGAGAGGGAAAGAACATAAAACACGTAATTAGGGGAAAATATTCAAAACAAATTTAAAAAAAAAGAAATAAATATATATTAGTTATATATATGTAAATTTATATATAATTCATATAAAATTATAATGCTTCCCTACAGATTCTGGATGTTGGACTTTTATTTGATATATTTGCTACAAATATTTTTACTACTTTCTTTTCTTTGGTTTTAGAAGTATTCCTTTTTATTGTGCAAAAATCTCTTTTTAATCATGTCATTTTTTACTCGAATATCTTCATCTTGGTTGATACTTGAAAAGTCCTTCAAGAGTTGAAAGAATAAGTTATTTATTTTTCTTCCAGTTGAAAATATTCAAAATAAAAATTAAAAAAATAAAGAATAAGAAGTCCCAAATTATTAATGTGCCAAAATAATGAGGTTTTATTGAATTTTGTGTCCTTTCGAGAATAATATCTATATTTAATAAAAGCCTGGTAGATCTTAAAAAGTCTTTATAGCTACATGATAGTCATTAGTAATTCTGATCTCCTCTTCCCCAGCACTTATAAAAGAGTTTCTCACTAGTTTGTCAGAATTGGCCAAAGGCCAAAATTAAGTACTTGCTGTAGTTAACAAATGTTTAAACAATGATTGGAGAAGAATCACTAGCTTTGTTGTAGGTATGGCACTTCTTTCAGCTCTCTATTCATCCTCATAGTGAATGCCCTTTAGTCCTATGGTGATAATGCAATTGTAATGATTAAAAATGATAAAGGCTGATATTATGAGGAAAACTATTATGTTATTTGGGCCCATGTTGGTAGAATAAAATTGACCATGCGCCTATAAAAATTTCCAATTGCCGCCTAAGCCATTAAGTTCCCTACCATCCCTCATCTTGTGTGCGTAGCAAAAGAGACAGTCAAGCCCAACTTCCCAATATTTAAAGCCGGGCTTTACATTGAAGACATCACCCAAAATAGGAAAACCATTGGACCATGGAAAATGTAGTTTCAAAGTGTCCACAGGAAGTTTGTCATTTAAAAGCTCAAATGAGCCCCAAATAGCTCTATATGGAACCCCAGAAAATTTAAATAACACACAATACTGACCTTAAAGTCATACTAGTACCTAAACCTAAGACTGTCAAAAGCCTTAGTATAATCACTCAACTTCTTCTTCTATGCTATTTCATTTGGTGATTTCATTTACTCTCATGGCATCAATGATCATCTCTATGCAGATGGTTTTTAGATACATAGATGTGTATGCATTTGTGTATATCCCTAATCTTTCTAAATGTTTGATCTCACATTTCCAGTTGATCATCTCAAATATTTTCATATCACAAAAATTTCACAAATGTCATAAAATCAACATTCACAAAACACACCACTGACTATCAAATACTTTTAATCTTTTGTCATCTTTTTACTTATACTTTTGTGTCAGTTTTTAATGCATATAGTCATTAGCACAGTAATAAACACATGCTTTATATGTATTGTACATATATATATGTACATGTGTCCATATATAAATATTTTCCATGCTCAAACCCTTTCCTAATTCATATGCTGCTCCTTCCAAAATTAGCATTGATATTTTAATGCCGAATCTAATGGGATTTTCTCTATATTCATCTTCCCCAACCTCTGCAACCTCTACCACTATAGATCATCCTCTTTTCCACATTACTCTCTTTTTTCTAAATTTTTCACAACATTACTCTCTCCTAGTTCTGCTCCTATCCTTTGGACCTCTGAATTGCCTTTGGTATATTTTCATCCAGGTCCTACCCATTAATCATAAATGTTCACCAAGGCTCCTTCCCTTCTCTTTTCTCTCTATTATTTTTCTTGATGGTTTCATCACCTCTAACGAAATCAGTTAGCATCTCTCAACAAATGATTCTCAGATCTATTTATGGAACACTAATCTCTCTTTTGATTTCCAATTTCATATTTCCAACTTCCTATTTGACATCTCAACCTAGATGTCCTGTAGACATCTTAAACACTATATGCCCCAAACTGAACTCATTAAATTTTCCCTCAAATCTGTCCTCCTTCCCATCTTCATTACTACTATTAAGGACTCCACTATCTTCCCTGTCACCCAGGCTTGCAATCTTGGTGTCATCCTTCTCAGTTTCTCTTATGCCCTATACATTTTACTCTATTGACCATTTCTGCAATAAACCTCATGCCATCCTTTCCTCTGATTACTTTTATCACACTGTACAGATGCTTATTACTTCATTAATTCTTAACTATTACAATAAACTTCTCCTTTATCTTCCTATCTTGTTTCTCTATCCTCCAATTCATTCTTCAGTTAGTTATTAAAGTGATCGTCACAAGTTTTCTCATGATAAATAACCATGTAGCCTTCCTGTGACTTTTATTATTACTCTCAAAATCAAATATCAAACCCTCTTTTTAACTTTTAAGACCCTTTATAATCTGAACCTTTTCCATATTTCCTTTCCTCTTATACTTTATTACATTTCATATAATTTTTGTTCCAGTGACATTGACATCTAAAGTGTTTCTTATATTATACAAGATCATCAGTCTTCTGATGATTCCATGCTTTTCCACTAGCCATCTCTTGGCTGGAAATCTCTTCCTTCTCATCTCCACCAACTGGCTTCCTTCAGATATCAGCTGGATTCCCACATTCTTCAAATATTCTTCCCCATTTCTCCTTAGTCTTAGTTCCTTGCCTGTGAAAATATCCTTCATTTATCATATCTTTTTTCAATTTATTACATGTTGTTTCTCCTATTAGATAGTGGGTTCTTTTAAGAATAGACTGTTTTTCTTTTCTTCATATCTCTAATGCTGAGCACAATACTAGGCATTTATTATTCAGTTATTTTTCAAATATGTCTGACTCATTGTGATCCCTTTTGGGGGGTTTCCTCAGCAAAGATACTGGAGTGGCTTGCCACTTTCTTCTCTAGGTAATTTTATAAATGAGGAAACAGAAGCCAATAAGGTTAAGTGACTTGCCTAGAGTCACACAAATAGTAAGTGTCTGAGGCCAGATTCGAATAAGGAATGATGAATGTTTATGACTCTAAACAAAGCAGTCTAACCACTACTCCAACTTTCTGCTCTCTTGTTACAGAGTAGTTGATTATTAATGTTAGTTACTTGACTGACTCCAAAATTCAATTTCTTTGTTACATTTTTCCCATAGGAAAGTTACCAGAATAAAATGGAATATATTTTATATATTTTTTATATTTGAAAATACTTTAGCCTTTCCTTTGTAACAACGAGTCCCAGAGATCTGGCATAAACCTTATAATTTAATGAATTTGTATTGTGAGAATTAACTCCTAATTGCTATGAATTGGAAAGGGTATGTAGAATTAAATCACAAATGATTTATCAAAAGATATAACAATAAGTTGAAATTAGGTTGAGTATTAATCAACCCCAATGTGGGATATTGCCTTTCTTTCAATTCAGAAAACCCTAGATTATGGCTCATTCTATCAGTCAGTCATTGCTTTAGGTTAGTTACAGTCCAAGAAAGAACCTGGGAAATGCACCATAAAGAGCTATCATAGAATATTAAAGCTATGTTATAATTAGAAAGATAAGAAAATTGAGTCATAGAAAAAAACCTAGTTGCATCGATAGTTTGTTTATATAAAAGCCCAACAAAATTCTCTGTTTTGGGGCTGCAAGACAAATTCTCTTTCAAGCATTTTATTGTATCTTCTCAATATCATATCTAAGAGGTATTGAGGAAAAGTGTCTCTACTGTTCACTTATTATGAAGATATTAATGGGGTTTTTCCATATATATATATATATATTTAGCAAATCTCTAAATTGATCAAATCTTTAAATCACATAATTATCAGTGGAACCTTCAAGCTGTCTGTCTATTGTCTCTTACTCTACCACATAAACAAGCCCAATATGGTTTGAATCAGATAAATTCCAGTACTTCTGTAAATTCATTTCTACCTAACTTATATTTTATTTTTTTTAATTTTTAATTTTTTATTCATGGCCATATCAATCAAACTATCAGAGATTTATTTTATAGAGCTAGAAAAAATTTATCTGGAATGAGAATAAATAAATCAAAAGAATTAATAAAAAAAATGGAAAGAAAGGTGACCTAAAACAGATTTTAAACTATGTAATATTATGAAATGATAAATGTGAAAACAATCTGGTATTAACTAAGTAATTGAGTGATTGATTGGTGAATCAGTGGAATAGAATAAACAATACACAGGAAAAAATATTATAATAATCTATTGTTTGATAAATGCCCAAATCCAAGCTTCAGGGGCAAGAACTCAACATTTAACAAAAGTTGCCAGGGGAAATTGGAAAGTTGTTGTCCAAAAACTAGGGTCAGATCAACATCTCACATTTTGAACAAAATTTACATGATGTTAAGAAGTTTTATCAAAAACAAAGCTATAAAACCAAAATTAAAATGAAAGTACAAACTGGGGTAAATTTTATAACACATATATCTGACAGAGGCCTCATTTGTCAAATCTGTAGGGAACTGTGCTAATTTCTTTAAAAAATATCATTCCCCAGTTGATAAATGATCAAAGGATATGAACAGATATTTTTCAGAAGTCAAAGCTGTCAATAGCCATAGGGAAATATTCTCTAAATCACTGTTGATTAGCAAAAAATGCAAATTAAAACAACTGAGTTACCATGTCATATCTATCAAACCAGCTAACATGATAGAAAAGAAAAATGGCAAATGCTGGAGGAGATGTTGAAAAACTGGGAAATGAAAACACTGCTGATTGAATTTTGAACTGACCCAAATATTCTGGAGAACAATTTGGAAATATTTCCAAAAAAAAGACTATAAAACTGCGCATATCCTTTGACTCAGTAATTCCACTACAAGTATCATTTCTACAATGATATGAAAAGCTAAATAAAAAATCCAAACTAAAAATCACTGGCTCATTTCCTTTTTGATGTTATCAAATTATAGTTGGCATACCACTCTCTGAGTGAAACCATCATTGGTAAATTACAAATCAACAGAAGTGTTAAAGATATATTAAGTGATATGGAATTCCAAAATAAGGTACAAATCTTGCCTCAACGAGATTGTTTCACCAGAGAATAAATAACTATAAAAGAATAACAAAAACTAGAGCTAAGGGCATAATGAGTGATGTAAATATTGAATTCTCATTCAGGGAGAAGTAAGACTTGATTGAGATACTAAAGGTATAGAGTAAGATTTATCTAATTGAAAAATCTGCAAGTGTATCAATAGCTATATTATTAATTAATTTTTATTTTATTATCATCTCATATTTATATAGTGCCTTTGGAAAGCATTTTCCTAACCTTAAATTTTGGGATCAGATAATGCAATTATTTTTTGATAAGCATACTGTGTATAACTTAATGCAATTCATTTTTAAATTTTAAAATTGAAATTCAAAGAAATAAGTTGATACACAGCTAGCCTAAGACTGTAATATATAGAAAGTGGTTAGTCATTTTTGTAGGTGCAAAAAAAAGTTTGCTCCTTTAGAATATAGAACCTGGTAAGGCATCCCCGGGCATGTGCCAATCTGGCAGTTGGGAAAGTAGTATAAGTTGAGGAGCAAAACTTCTCAGAGGCCACTTCTTCTTCTCTGGGTTAGGGAGGCAGGAGGTTGTCTATTGTACGGACCCCAGTAGGAGGGTAGATTGGTATGGGCAGGTAGGCAGGCAAGGTTCAGACTACTTTGCTAACTATATCAATCACCTTATTATTGATAAGGCAACTGAGCCTTAATTATCAAACAGGATTATTTCATCATCAAAATATCCAAAATCTATAACAGCTTCTGAGCCAGGGGAGACTCTCAAAGTCTCCTGGACTCAGCACTAGGTCAACTTTCTACTTAGATATCTCCATAAATTTATTGAACTGATTATAAGTTATAAGCTTAATAGGTTTCACCTACTTCCCTCTCTCCCACCTCCCAGTTTTCCTTTCCTTCAATATATCCAATCAACCCAGTTTAAATCTACAAGCCTCTGACAGCCCTTACTCATAAGCTGGGTAGCCTACCTGGTTGAGGATAAAGTCAACATCTTTTGATATTGTAGTCAGATCCTGGAATCAAGCCTAGCTGATCTAGTAACTTCAAGATCAAGCTTGTGCTAGGATTATAAACATTATTAAGGTCCCAGGAAGTCAAGATCAACCTCCTAATTTCATCAAGGCCAACTGATTCCTAAGGAACTGTTAATAGGGCATCTAGCCTGCACAGAATTCCATCATCTTTCAGTGGAGCTTTTATCAGCCAATTGTGGCAAAGAGTCCTCAGTCCTTCACAGCTTGGTTAAAAATGAGTGCTCCACTGTATTAATAAATAATAAGACCTTAACCAACATAACAAGACATAGGGCTTGAACCCAGATGGTCTTATCTCACATCTAGTGTGCCTTTGATACTATTTTTTCCTCAAGGATGCTTAAGTTCCTGTGTATAGCTGTATTTGTATATGATCCATGAGTGCTTTATATAACAATGGGTCTGTGAAAACACTAAGAACTTTGACTGTGGAATCCCTCGCTATTTCCCCAGATGCAACATGAGTGGTTGTTTATAATCAATTTTGCAAGTCATTGCCTTTCTTCTAAGATGACAATGTTCTCTGTGTTGAGACCATGTAAGAAGCACTAATATGATAGAATGTCAGAGTCACCAATCTGGCACAAGTATTTAAGACATAAAACAATATAAATTATAAGAGGGAATTGAATAGTAGAATAATTTTCTATTCTTGCATCCAAATGAATACAGTATTTTTATCTCATATGCTGGCAAATAGTGAAAAATTCTCTCAGAAAAACTTGGGGTGGAGGGAAGGAATTCACATTTCTCATAAGTTTATTTTAAATACATTCATGACAGCATCTTTATGAACTAGGTAGTATGGCCATTAAAAATAAGTAAGTGTGTTACCAGGAGGTTTAGAGAAGCTTTGCCTGGATTACCATCAACCAAAGTCTGTTCTCCCAGAGCATTCCAAAATGAAGTTATTGTACTGAATTCTCCCCTCTGAATATGTAATATTACAATCCACAAATATTAGAGAATATCATGCATTGTGAGGAATTCAAAGAAACATAAGAAAATTTAGTAATATGAAAGAGCAAAAGAAAGAAGAACGAAGACAACAATGTAAACTTTGGCTTCAACAATTAAAAACCAATTAAAGGAAGATGAATGTTGATTAATTGAAAAATAATTTCTCACAAAACAAATAATGAAATATCTTTCCTTACAACAAAAATTTGTAGGGACTACTGCATATGTGTATTATATATGTTGGCAGTCACATCTTCAAACATTGGATTCTTCATAATTACCTTCTGTGGTCAAAACATGGGGATCAGTCTAAATGGGGCAAAACAATGATAATAAAAAGATAAAGGTCATCTATGAGATATTTTTAAATTAAATAGAATAAATAATGAATGGAGGAGAGCCCAAGGGTAGATTTTTTATTACTAGAAACTTCTATCCAGGGATTTAATAAATATTCGCTTCGTACAAGTACTTCAACTAACTATATTGATTATCACCCAATTCTGTATTATTTCTTCTTTGTCCTCTCTGTACCTTTATATTATTTTTGTTTCCAAATATTTCTTGTCACTTATGCAGAGAACTACCCTCAATAACACAGATTAAAAAAGAGAAAAAAATTAGAAAACAATTCATTTGTAATATCTGATAATATATGTGGTATTTTATGTCCAGAGCCCTCTATGTCATAAGGCAGGAAAATAGATTTTCTTACATCTTCTTAAGGGCTATCATAATTATATCACATAATGTTAATTTGCTACCATTTATTTGATGTTAATTATTTTTCCATGTTATTATTGTCTTTGTGTATAGGTTTCTTTCTCCTTTTTTCTGCTTACCTAACTCTATGTAATTTTTATTTATGTAAATAAATGTATGTAAGCTTCAATAAAGCTCTCAGTTTATCAAATCTCACACTTTCTGATTCTTCAAGTCCACAGTTTCTTATGGTGTAGTATTATCCCATTCCATTAACATACTGCAATTTATTTAGCTATTTATGGAGTAAGGGTCATTTATTGTGTTTCTAGTTCTTTACTCCCACAAAAATGTTATAAGGAATGTCTGTATGCATAAGAATTGTCTGTCTTTGGCCTTTGGGAGTATATGTCTAGAAATATGATCTTTACAACTAAGTTTTAACATTTTTAGTGTAATTCTAAAATGCTTTCTGGAATATTAGACTAAATCAAAACTTTACCAATTCTGTATTGGGGTTTTTGTCTTTTTGCAACCTCTATTGCATGCTTGCCATCTTGACTAATTTGCTGGTAATGAGGTAAAAACATCAGTTATTTCGCATTTTTCTTATTGTTTTTGATTGCAGCTAATACTCATATGAAAGTTTATATAACTCTTCAGAGAACTATTTATGCCTGTGATTTGTCCACTTATCTGTTAATGTAATAGATTTCTATCTTAATCTCATAAGTTCATGTACATTATATGAATGTAGATGTGTGTTACTATGTACACACACACACGTATGCATCAGATCATTTCAGAGATATTTAATGTACATTTTTACCCAAATGGCATTTTCCCTTCCCTCCTAGCATCATTGACTTTGTTCAAATCTCTCTAAAATGATCTGATGTATATACACACAGACACATAAGCATCAGATAACTGGCTTTTTGCAAATTTTGTTTATCATATAATTCAAATTATCTATTCTCTGTTTCATGATCTTCTCTTTCCCTTCTTTAATAATTTTTGCCAGTGCCTGTTCTATTTTACGTCTGTGTCCTTGGGCAAGTATTTTAAGTTTTTTGAGCCTCAGTTCCTTCATCAAATCTGTGATTTCATTGGTATTAGGAATTCTCTCTAACAAAATAGGTCAGTACCTTCTTGAGAAGTTAAAGGGGAAGGGGGAAGCTGGGTAGCTCAATGGATTGAGAGCCAGGCCTAGAGATGGGAGATCCTAGGTTCAAATCTGACCTCAGAAACTTCCCAGCTGTGTGACCCTGGGCAAGTCACTTGACCCCCATTGCCTACCCTTACCACTCTTCTGCCTTGGAGCCAATACACAGTGTTGACTCCAAGATGGAAGGTAAGGGTTTAAAAAAAAAAGAAGTTAAGGGCTTTGCCCTAAGGAATATAGAGCCAGTATATGTCAGAGGTAAGATGTAAATCTAGGTCCTTCTGTCTTAATATCTATTAATGTATAGAATAAATAATAATAAACCAAACATAATCTTTTTTTATTTTTATTTTACTGCATTTCAACTGCTTTTTTGTTGTTGTTTCTGTGGGGAATCTTAATGATTAAATAAAACCACAATAAATCATTGTAGAGACAGCTAGGTGGCACAGTGTGCCAGGCTTGGAGTCTAGAAGATTTGGGTTTAAACCTAGCTCAGATACTTTCTAACTCTGTGACTGGATAAGTCTCAACTCCAGTTGCCTAGCCCTTGGTATTCTTCTATCTTAGAACTGTTACTAAGCAGAAAATAAAGGTTAAAAATTATATAGATTATAGGAATCCAACCTAATGGACTTGTATTAAAATATTATCTTTTATTTTGAAATCATTTGTTGTCTCATTTGTTTCTACCTAGTAAGAGCTGGCTGTGACAGATAGGCTAATTATAATTAACATTTAAGATTCTGTTTCCCCATCACCACCTCTGGTGACATGGTTACAAGGCTGTTCCAAAGGCTTGCTTTTGTCATTACCTTGTTAGCCACAAGTTCTAAAGAGTGGTGGAATTGCTTTTCTGTTTTCTCAGGTTGGTTTTAGACATATAGTGATATGGGTCATATCCATAAAGTAATTTATAGGATTGTTTCAGTCCAGAGTTGCATTAGACAAGTTTCTCTAATATTCCAAACTGGGTAGTATGTTTTGAGAATAGCAACAGCTTGGATTTCAATAAATTTTTTACAAAACACTTAAATAACTCTGTGAAACAAGAAACAAGATAAATACCACAGTTCAAAATAATTGTTAATGTACTATCTATCCAAGGTTCTACACCCTTGGAAACAGAGGCAAGTTAAAAAAAACAAACAAACTTAAGTTGTTAGGGAACAAATGAATTAAAGAAAATGCTGAGATTACAACTGGTGAATCCAGACATCAAATCCTGTGCTCTCAAAAGGTCATGATTCTCCTTGAATAAGTGATAATGGAGGGCAATTTAATTAAAAGATAATGGAATGAATGAAAGAATTTTTACCAGCATCTCTACAGACCTCAAAAGTGTATTTTTTCTTTCCAAAATATCAGTCCAAATATCTTTCTTGCCTAAATTGCTGCATGCTATAAATAACTCACCTTGAAAAATGTGTTTATCTTATGAAAGATTATAGAAATGTTAGCAAAAATTATTTTCAAAGTAGGATATGTGGTAGTTTCTCATTTTAAAGTGGTATTTGTTATTGAAAAACCAATGCCAGGTAGGTGAAAATGAAAATGTAAGACTTCTATTGCTGATTTTTTTACAGGAGTCAATCAACAAATATTGAGTGCAAGTGATAGGTGGAAAACTGTTCCCAGCACTTAGTTAACCTCCTGATAAATAACTTTCTGAGTGGAGGACACAATGTGAAAGCTTAAATCTAGCTTCAATAAATCATAGGTTTAAAAGGAAAAGGCAAATACCATCTTCAAATTCCCTTCTGTCTTTCATCAGGTCCTATTAAAGAATCTGTTTAGAAGTTTGAAATGGTGTTAAAAGGGGCTGGGGGAGAATCCTAAAACAACTAAGAAGGGCACATGAATGAATATGCCATCACAAGCCCAATTACTTAGCTCTCACTTTTGGAAGTACCAAGAAGCCAGCCAGAAGGTACACAGAACCGTTGGCATAAACCTATAACCTTAAGGGGAAAGGAGAAATGTGTAGATTTATGGGCATGGCTGGTCCTGTGTTCTCATAGGACAGACAAATTTCAGAAGAAGGGAGAGGATAAGTGATAACTATGAAGGTATCTAGAGCTATGAAAATAAAAAGGAGGTGGGAAGAGAAAGATTACTTTAGCTAAGAGTACAAAGATTCAAGAGGAGGAAAGTACCTGAAACAGGAATTGGCAGACAGGAGGAAATTTCAAAAGATAAATGTGCAGTCAAGTTTATAAGTATTTTTTAAGTATTTACTATATGTTGAGTACTATGCTAAGTATTGAATATTCAAAAAAATAAGACAAAAACAACTCCTGCCCTCAAGGAGCTTACGATCTCAAGGAGAAAAGACTTGTAAACAACTATGTACAATAAGACATAGACAGAGGAAACTGAAAATTTCTCAGAAGGAAGGCACCTTCTTTAAGTGAGACCAAGCAAAGTATTTTGCAGTAGATATTTTAGCTCAGACTTGGAAAAAAGCCAAGGAGTCCAGCAACTACACTAAGGAGAGAAAACATTCCAGTTATGCTGACAGTCAGTGAAAATGCAGTTTCTATTCCAGGTATAAGAGGGTATGAATGAAGGCAAGTGAATGGGCATCAATAAGAATAGTAATAGTGAATAGGTTTTTGACCAAATGTAGAAAGGGAATATGAAACAAGGGGAGAAAATAAAAAGCAGGTTGAAGCTAGATGATGGAGAATTTTGAATAAAACAGAATGTAAGTTCCTCGAGGATAGGGAGTTAACACCAAAGCCTTGAACTTATCTGGTGCATCTATATATGCTTAATGAATGTTAATTGGTTAATTGAACAGAGAAGACCAATAATATGGCCACCAAAACAAAGACATAGACCCAAGCACCTGATTTAATGATTTGCATTGGAGCTATGTCTTATGGGTCTCTTCTTCCCTTTCATTTCTTTCAAGAGTTCAGCTTCCCCATCACTTTCCTCTCTACTCCTCTACTTTCCTATCCCCACTCTCTGCTTTCTGTCTTTCTCTCTTTCCCATCTACCCTAGAACCATAGAATTCAAGAGTTATATGAGATGCTAGAATCTAAGCCCATTTACCTGATTTATTAAGTAATTAAACTGATATCCAATAAGTTATCTATGTGTCTAGAGTAGGTTAGTTTTCTCTTTAATATATGACATAGGTAAAGCATTTACATCCCTTGGGATCCTCACCGGGACTCTGAAATAGTCAAAATATTTTCAGTCTTTTCTTCTAATTGAGAAAGTTGAGTCCCATTGAAGCTAAGTGACTCAACTGAATCCATTTATACTTACCAAAGCTCTGTTACCTACACTAAATTTGGGTCATCTGCCCCACCCATTGCTTTCATCTTCTCTATTTATTTTCTGCTTGTTTTATTTTGCTCCAGTAAAATATTAGCTCATTGGATAGAAGCTGTTTTTTTCCCGTCCCTTGTGTATTCTGGACACTAAATAAATGCTTATCAAATGGATCTATTCTCTTCCTTCCCTATATTTCCACATATATATATACATATATACATATATATATATATATATATATATATATATATATATATATATATGTCCTGCTTGCCCTTAACTGCTAGCATTTTTTTTTCAGCAGTTAGCTGGTTATCTTCTTTCCATCCTAAATTGGCAGATAGGAAGTACAGACACTTTAATCATATTTGAATCTCTCTGTTTCTATCTACTTAATTTAAAATATTCTTAGGAATGGGAAATAATTTCATTTCCGCATTGTTTTCCCATTAGTACTTTATTTGTAAGTGTTTTGAGTATTCTCTTTGTAAAGAGAATTCTGCATAAAGTGGTTTGATTTAGTCTGATGATGACTTTTCAAAATACATCAGCCCTTTTCTCTTGTGCAATATAGAGAAATACATTAGAGTCAATGAGATTCAATTTCCTCAATTTAGTGGAATCAGTTTTTTTTTCTTCAGCAGAAGTACAAATATTTTTTTCCTTGGGAATTTAATTGTATATTTCACATCCTTCTCATCTTCAAAGCATAAACTCAACCTAGAAATTATAACTGCTGGGTGCAAATCACACACACAAACATGCCTACATGATTTCTGTAATCATTTCAAAGGGAACACTACTTGTCCCTAGAGGGCTAGGTGTCATGTATCTGTTTATGATCTCCCTTCCCAGGAAGATTTCTGACAGCACAGAATCAGAGAAATAATGAGGGAGAGTATAATTTTACTAGATTCTACTTTTCTATACTCTTTTTTCCTAGAAAAAATATAGTGTATTTATATATGTAATATGTATATATTATATATTTGTAAATATAAAATATATATATTCAGATTAGCTTAGTTTGAAACATTTAACAAACAGTGACTACTCTGTGCAAGGCATAATGGCAGGGACTAAAGGAAAAAGAAAATGAAAAGTTATCCATCAATAAGTTTATAACCTCTATGTATGTGTTATGCTGCCTTATCTATAAATACTTTCTTCATACCCCTGTTCTGATCCCCCAGGTATGCTATATGTTGCACCTGGAGTTCACAGAAGTCTTTCTTTTCTAAGTCTATTGTGTTTTTTGTGTCTTGGTTACCTATTTTTGAATCTTACCCTAAAGACTTTTACCTCCAAAAGGAGAGGAATAAATGCCCCTCTTTTCACTGAATCACACTACCAATTTAACCTGTATCTGAAAAACATCCCCTCTCTAGAATATCAGTACTTCTTTAAAATAGAGGGAGGTTTGGGCAGAGACACTCTCATTTGGAGGGACCAGGAAAATGATCAAATGGGAAATTGTAGAAACTTGGGCTGCATTTTGATAAAAACTAGTAATTCTTCTTAAAAATATATTTTTCACTTACACAAAGAAACAATTTTGACAACTATTCCTGAAATTTTAGATTCATATTTTCTCCTTCCTGCCTTTTCCCCTCCACCCCAAAGTCTGATATAGGTTATACCAGTGCGTTCTTGCAATACGTATTTCCATATTGTTCATGCTGTGACATAAGCCATTTATTACACAAGAAAGATATAAAGTGGAAGAGGGCATGCTGTGATCTTCAATAAGATGCCAAAAGTTTCTTCTTTGATTTTGGATAGCGTTTTTCATCAAGGGTCCCTTTGATTATCTAGGGAATTTGCTCTGCTAACAATAGTTTGGTACTTCAGAGTTGATCATCATATAATATTTATGTTACTATATACAATTTTCTCTTGGTTCTCCTCACTTCACTTTGCATCAGTTCATAAAAGTCTTTCCAGGTTTTTATGAACTCATCCTCTTCATCATTCCTCATGGCAGAATAGTATTCCATTACAATCATGTACTACAACTTGTTCATCCGTTCCCCAAAAGATAGAGAACCCTTAAGTTTCCAATTTTTTACCACTACAAAAAGAGCTGCTATAAATATTTTGGTACATATAGGTTCGTTTCTCTTATCTCTAACATGACTGATAGGAAGTGATATAAAGTGAAATGAGTAGAACCAGGACAATGTTGTAATCAGTAATAACAATAATGTATGATCATCAATTGTGAATGACAAGTATTATCAATAAGACAAGGTTCCAGGAAGCCTTCAAGAGACTTATGAGAAAAAAAGGAATATCTATTGGCATAGATCAAATAGACTGAGTACAAAAGCAAATTGAAACATACCATTCTTTACTATATTTCCTCATGAACTTGAATGGAGGCAATGGGCATCTTCTTTCACAACATAATGAACATGGAAATATGTATTGTATGATAATATTTGTATGACCTACATCATATTGCCTTCCTTTTTTGGAAGGGTGGGACAGAAGGAGGGAACATAGATTGCAAAATATCAGAAATTAAATATTAAAATGCATATTAACATGTAATATGAAAAAATAAAAATGTATTATTAAAAATTTTGACTCAGTTCTCTATGTATTTGAGAATGAGGGCTTTAACAGAGATGCTTGCTCTAAGTTTTTCCCAAACTTCTTGTTTCCCTTTTAATATCAGGTGGATTGGTTTTGATTATACCAAAGCTTTTTAATTTAATGTAATAAAAATTATCTATTTCACTTTTCATAATATTTTCTGTATCTTGTTTGGTCATAAAAGCTTCCCTTATCCATAAGTCTGATAGGTAAATTTTTCATTGTTTCTCCCATTTCTAGATCAAATATCTATTTTGATTCTATTCTGATATATAGTGTAAGATATTAACCCATGCACATTACTATCATATTGAGAAACAGGTCATTCTAAAAGACAGAGGCAAGACTAAGTACATTCTAAGAAGGTAAGACAAACTACACAGAGACATAGTGGTGGGAAATTGAAATGTGTATGAGAAATAGCAAATCATATAGTTCAACTAGAATGTTGATTCAAATGTCATATTACCATGATCAAGAATTTCTATATCCTCTCTATATATCAGCATAAGCTCTTATCATTCTTTCTCTCCCTTTCTTTTCTCTAAATTATCTCCTTCTGTATGAAACCCTGTCACTCTCACAGTATTCTCCAGTCTTCTATTTCACATTCTTTCCTTCTAACTCTTAACCTAATACTCAGTTCAACTTTTCACCCTTATCCTCTTTATCCCCTTTATAAGATCTCCTGTCAGGATCAAATCCTGAATTACGTGCACCAAAATCCTCCTCCACTCCTGCTTATGTTGCTTAAAAACATCAAAGATAAAGTTTAAAAACCACATGGACAGTGATCCAGTACAAATCTGTGATATTGCACCACAAATGGACCCTCTCTACCACAAGGCAATTATTCTTTACTTCCTTAATGACTGTCACATGCCTCAGTTGGATAGTTCAAATCTTTTCTTAATTTGAATCTTTCTTAGCATCCCATCCCTATCTCTCCAAACAGAATAACCATTAACTGAGAAAGCAAAGCCCATTTTCTGCTCTACTCTTCATTTCATAATCTCTTAACACTGTGTCCCATTCTTCTTTAGTCTTTAATGAAGAGATGACTTTTCTTCATGACAGGGGCAAACTCTCTCCTTGTACCCTTGATCCTATGGCAGGGGCAAGGATTTGTTAAGGACTAGCCTTTGAAACTTGAAGATCTAATGGAGGACGTTTAAAAGACAAGAAAGACAACAGCTAGGTGGCTCAGTGGATAGAGAGCCAGCCTAGAGATGAGAGGTCCTGGTTCCAAATTTGACTCCAGGCACTTCCTAGCTAGGTGACTCTGGAGAAGTCACCTAATTCTAATTGCCTAGTCTTTACTGCTCTTTTGCCTTGGAACCAGTAATAAGTATTAATTCTAAGATGAAAGGGAAGAGTTTTTTTAATGCAAGAAAGGAAGGGAAGAAAACATTAGTGCATATCTACCCAATTAGATGTCATACAGAATAATTATTTTGTAGGAAGATGAATATTAATAGAGATGGCAAGAAATTCATAGGAGGCAATATTTATTAAGTGATGAAGACAAAACAATACACACACACACAAACACATCTAAGATGTCTATAAATAATTATAGCAAGTGAGGTAAACTTGTAATCTATTAGAAGGATATATATTTTGTGTCATTATTTTCACTCACTTGATAGGAAGGGACTTATGAGTAGGAAAAATGTACCTTATTTGAAAGTATCAGTATATGCAAAAGAGGAGACCTCATAGAAACACTGTATATTTAAAAATATGCCATATAAGGAAGTCCAGGAACTTGGGGATTAATGCTGAAATGCATATATGAAGATTAGTTTCCCAACTCACATACCTGACTCAGAAGTATTATATGTTACTAATAGGGAACTTCAGTTATCTAGATAATTTATGGTGTTCTACTTGTGCCAAAAATATTGCATTTAAATGATAATTTAATCTTTAAAAAAGTTGATATATACCAGTGAATAAAACTGCTAATCTAGAAATGATTCACACACAGAAAAATGATTGGTTACTGAATTAGAAATTATGGGACTCGAGCAAGGAGAGTGATCTTTCCTTCCCAAATCTGCACTAGAAGATGAGAGGAAACCCATTAGATTTGAGGATGGATAGATGTCTCAGAGAAAATTTTAGTAGGATACCATGGTCTCGAATTCAGTTTTTCTTTGCTACAAAGGAAGATCCTCTCTAGGGATATGGAGAAAGAATATAAAGAAAATACTGTGATGAAAAAATTTATCAGTATTTTTTTCTTTAAACTGCCCAACTTTTTTTATATCATGAAATCTTTCCAGGTACTAAAGTAGAAGGGTTTCTGCACATTTGAAAATATTTCAGTAGTCTCATGTCATCCAGAAGAGTTAACTTTCTATGATTTTATTCAACAATAACATTGAAAGTTGTTCTCCTCCAGGAATCCTTTTAAAATTTCATTATTGCAAACAAAGCATGCTTCTGTCTCTAGTGGAAGCAACAGTCTATTAAAATGGGGATGGGGGAGAAGCTCTCATTTTTTTTTATCTATTTCAACTTAAGGATGCAAACTTCCAACATGAATATCTCATTTCATTAACCATTGGTCACTTAAATATTCTAGGCCTCATCTTTGACCTTTTACTAGTTTCTGATCTCTAGCTTTCTTGAGACTTACTTGCTAAATCACCTTTTCCCATTATGGGTCTTCATATTTTTTCTCTAAGTCTCTGCTGCCACTCTGTGGGAGAGAGAAAAAAAGATAATAAACCCTGAGGAATTTGTGAGATGTGTTTTTTGTCTCAAACAACAGTAATTTTCAATACTTTCACTTCTTTCTCTTAAAATATTAATGAAAATTGTTCAAAGAAATAAAGGTTAAAAATACCATTCCTAGAATACAGTAAATAAAAACAATTAAGGTCTTCAGACATCTCCTCTTATACCTTACCATCACTTTGTGGTCTGGGACTTCTGGAAAGCAAGGGAGACCTCTCTTGTAGAAAAGGTCAAAGATAGAAACTATTTCTGTTACCCTTTCTCCCCTCAACATTTAGCACAGTATTGCCCATAAGAATATGCAGTTTTGTACATGGTCTCTCTTTGCCCATTTTATAAGATGGACACTAATTTATCACAAAAATCATTCATCTGGAGAAGCATTTGTTACCAAAATTAAGATTTTAAGTAGATAGGACAACTTAATTTTAGTTCTTTTTATTTTAAGGACAGTCCTGTTAACTCATAAAAATAGTACAGATGCAATGGACAGATCCAGGATTCAAGTTCTGTACATCTTCTAAATACCTAAAAGTTCTCTCTCTCTCTCTTTCTCTCTCTCTCCCTCCCTCCCTCTCTCCCTCCTCGACCCTCCCTCCCTCCGTCCCTCTCCCTCCCTCTCCCCCTCCTTCCTTCTCTCTCTCTCTCTCTCTCTTTCTCTCTCTCTCTCTCTCTCTCTCTCTCTCTCTCTCTCTCTCTCTCTCTCTCTCTCTCTCCCTCTCTCCCTCTCTCTTCCCTCCCCCATTCCCATTGACAAAATAGAAAGGATTATAATAGACAAAATTGGATGGGAATGGTGCATCAGGTGCTCATGCCAAGAAACAGAATATCCAAGTTTGTCTAGAAGGGAAAAACGAGTAATTCAATTTGATTGGAGCATGGTACGTGGGGAGAAGAATTTTACAAGGTATCAATGGAAATGCAAGACCATAAAGAGCTTAAACTTTAGAGTTTTGAAAATAACATGGCATGATCATATTGTCAATAGAGTGGAGATTGAATGGAGCCATAAAGACCACCATAGAGATTTAATAATGCAGAAAAAAGGTAAATGAGGTGATTACATGAAAATAGAGGAAATGGCCTATGTCAGAGAGATTTGCAAAGTAGCAGTGGCAGAATTTGACAACTGATTTAATGAGAGACTGAGGCAGGGAAGAAAATCCAGCACAATACCAAGGCTTATGTATTTAATAGATAATTGCATAATACCAAAGTTTGCCAGATGGCAGTATCCCTACTGAAGTAGAGAAGTGCATATATTTGTGGAATACAAATAAGCTTAATTTGTGACAGATTAAATCTCTGAGGCTGAGTTGGAGGTAGCCAGTTCACCCCATGCATAGTGTACCCGATGTGGAGTAGTAAAGACTTGAGTGCAAATTATGCTTCATATCTATTAAGTATGGACTCTGGGTAAGTGACTTAATATGTTTCAGCTTTCATTTCCTCATCTGCGAAATAAGGATAATAATAGTACCTACTTTGCATTGTTATTTTGAAGATAAACAAATTTGTAAAATGCTTTGGAAGCATTAAAGTATTATGTCAGTGCTTCCTGTTGTTATTATTTTGTAGACACTCAGTCAAAAAAAGGGCTAGGGCTAAAAGTCATTCATTTGGGAGTCTTCTGTGCAAATAGATAGATGAAGTGAGATGTTGCCTCCATTTGTCAAAATTTGGCTTAACTCAAACTTTCCTTAGTGAAACTTTCTTTGATTCTCTCAGCAGCTAATTCTATCTTCTTCACCTGATTTCATAATCCTTTGAATTGCTGGATTTCATGCACTGGTCATAATTTAATGTGTATTGTGATTAATCTGAATGTAGGAGTCACCTCAAGTCAATTAAGATATTAGATCTTAAGGCTATTAAAGGGACTAACTATGCTTATTTGTCTTTATATCTCCTTTAACACGTAGTAGATTTTCACTGCTAAATGTAGTGAAAAAAATTATTTACAAAAATGATCTTCATTCTCAGATTTTCTTTCTGTGGAGTGACTCAGATTTGTAACTTATTTTTTTTCCTCTTTAACTTTCTTAACTAGTGACAGTGCTTGGAGATTCTAAAGTAAAGGTCTGGAAACAGGGCTTTGTTTCTTTTTTAATTGTTGTTCAGAGACATCTGGGAAACAAGTAAAACATATATGTTAGAAATGAAATATCTGCAGAAAAGGAGGGGAAGGCATCTGGAGCTATCCCTGTCCTTCTTCCTTTCCTCTCATTCGATGTAGACCTAATTACTTACAATATTCCCTATATAAAAATTATACTAGCTAACATTTACATAGTAGCAACTCTAATAGTTATCAAAAAGCCTCAGTGGGCTGTTGACAATATCCAGTTTTATGTATGGGTTCTCTGTCCCCTTTTCTAACATAAATGTTGAATTTCTACAGAACCTTTTACATAGAAAGGCATAAGCATGTCTTCTATTTGCAAATATTCATGGTTCACTCTTCCACCCTACCATGAAGAGATTTAGCTGCCTATAGCACCAAGTGTCATCCTATCCTGATCCCATGTTTTACTTATAGCTACTTTATAAAGATGCCAGTGTCTCCTGAAAAAAGATTAGCAGTCCTTCAGTAGAGACTAGCAGAAAGTACAAGGTACTAAACAAAAACAAGGATAATGGGAAGAGTACCTTTAGTATGTATCTGTGCAACAAAGGTAAATTAAAATTATTTTTAAAGGCTTTCTTATGAGTTCAATTTTCATAAGCTCCCTGGTATGTACTAGGATGAAAAAGATCAAGTCTATGTCCTATAACTTTGCATTTAGCAGCTCTTGATTTCAATAATGTTGTGTCCTTGTTTTAAAGCATAAGAAAAGATATTTGCTTATCTTTGAAATACACATTTTCATACCAGGTCCATTTTTAAAGTAGGTCTTTTTGTTAGAGATGAAAGAAAATCAGAACCTAATTTAAAAGCAAGAACTTCAGTGATTGTTACTGAAATACTGCTTTTGAGAACCAAAGTCCATTAATATAAACATGCTGCAATGTGCAGTAGTTAAAAACATATGTATAGGATTAATTTTTCATTGTATTAATGAGAGAAATGTTTACTCTCCCTCTTACAGTACAGATGTAATCTGACTAATTGTGGAAACTAGGGAGATGACTAGCTTTGACATAAGTTGAAAATGCTAGTGTAGGAATCCAGGTTTAGGTGAGTGATTATTCAAGTAGGATTTTAATAGATTGATAACAAAATATATTTCATATTTCCTCTTTAGTAACAGTTTCAGGGTATATAATTTTACACATACATACACATACATGAACATTATCATAAATGCAGGAATTTGTTTTCTTAATCATGTGTGTTTATTACAAGAGTTTTTCTTTTTCCCTTTTCTTTTTCCGTGGCAGTTTTAGGGGTGGGCAAGTAGGGAAACAATCAAGTCTATATCCCATAACTTTGTATTTAGCATCTCTTGATTTCAATAATGTTGTGCCCTTGTTTTAAAGCATAAGAAAGGATATTTGCTTATCTTTGAAATATACATTTTCATACCAGGTCCATTCAGGAAGGAGAGAGAATCAATTTTGTTCATTGAAAGAAATAAAATTTAATTTAAAAAAAGATAAATGTGTTTGCAGGCAAAATCTCAAGCATGATAAGTTTATTAGTCAAGGGTGGGATGATCTCTAGTCAAAAACTCATAGACAGTAGCTACCTTGTCGACTATAAGACTTAGCATACCACTATTAGATCATCAACCAATTAGACGACATCCTGGAAAATCACAGTTAATATATGTGTGTGTGTGTGTGCATGTGTGTGTGTGTGTATGTGTGTTAGGAACTATTCTAGCTCTTTCCTTTTAGTACGAGTGAGTTTATTAAATTAATTTGCTTCTTGACAACTTGGATTTCCTGGGAATTAAAAAAAAGTTAAATTTCTGTGTGTAGGAGTGAGGTACAACAAACAACATAAAAAAGAAAGAAGAGATCCCTCTGAAAGTCTAATTATAAATTTTGCCCAGGAAATAGTTTTAAGTAAAGCTAGAAATAACTTGGTGGCCCATAATAGAAGTATCAAATATGTAGTCCAACTGCATGTAGTCTGCACCACTTCTGAGTGCTCCAAACTAGATTAAATGTCAGTGGAAAATATTTCAATAAATAAAAATACAACAAAAACCTATACAGTGTTAATATGTTGTTTTCCAAGTTACAATGTACCTGTTTGGATCTTTATATGTGATTTAGTGTTTCCTGTTTCTATCTGAATTTGATACTACTGGTAAAGTGGACAGATCTCTGGACTTGGAGGCAGAAAGAATTGAGTCTGAATTCTTTCAGACACAAATTAACTTGTGTAACCCTGTGCAAGTCTCTTTATACTCTAAACTTTAGTTTCCTCTCCAATATTGTGGGCATATTAACAGCACTAACTTCAGTGGGTTGCTGTGAAAATTGTGTGCTATGTACAAGGCAGCTAGGTGGTACAGTGGAGAGAGTAGTAGGTTTGGAGTTAGGAAGACTTATATTCCTGATCTCAAACCTAGCTTCAGCCTCATACCAGCTGTGTGACCTTGTTTGCTTTAATTTCCTGATCTATAAACTAAGTTAGTGTAACATGGAGATGGCAGGGTGGAATTCTGGGTTGAGGCTTGACTTTGTATCTTGCAGGAATTCCACCCTGCCATCTCCATGTTACAGTTAGAGATGTCAATGGCAAACCACTCCAGTATCTCTGCCAAGAAAGCCCCAAATTGGGTCAAAAAGAAAAATACACAACTAGAAAATAAGTGAACAACAAATATACATATTGTCTGTGTACTCAGATACACACACATACACAAATATGCCTTTGTATATGCATATATATATATTTCTATTTATGTGTACCAATAAAGCATTTTTCTAAACTTTAGACATTAAGATAAATATTATTATTATTATTAACTGATCTTAAATATTTAATGAACACAATGATTTTCTACTAGGTAATTTGGGATCATTAATTATCCCTGGGAAGTTGACCTCCCAGATAAAAGAACATAATAGGATAAATGGAAATAGCTTGGGAATGATTTGAAGGAAGGGCATAAGCCCTCCGGGAAGAAACATAGAATCATATCAAAGACTCATCAATTTAGAGTTGGAAGGGATCTTCAAAGATGATGAAAGGGTAGCCCAGAGAGTTTGTGTCTTAGCCTGACTCAAACCTAGTATAGTCTCAGATGTATCAAATTGGCAACCTGTTATGAATCCTGACTCCAAATTCAGTGTTCTATCACTATTCTGAGCTATGTCTCCTAAAGTATGTTCTATTTTTGTTATATATTAGGGAAAGACAGCAAATTCCTTTACCTAAGTTCCAGGGGAATATTGATTAATGTTCATCTTTCTCATATTAGCAGAAATTAAAGGGCATTCACCACCTTATTCCAATCTTTGAAGCTATATTCATCATTTAGTTCTAGTGGGATGCTTTCTCAGGTGTTTTGCATAATTATGAATGAACAAAACACATTTGTCCCTCTCAACTCAAGTACAAAACAAATGACATAGAAAGCTTAGTATAGGTTGAAGAAATAGTTCCAAGAGTGCTATGGAACAATGGGGAACTGTCTTAATACAGAAAGTGTGGGTGTGACAAAATGTTCCCAATGTCTCTTCATTAGGAAGAAGTGAAATGTGAAAATACTAGCCATTAAATCTTCCTTTATACTCCTGTATCTTTAAGTAAACACATTTTATATTGCTTCACAAAAAGTACATTGTAAAATTAGGAGCCAATATATGCATCTCGGCAGCAATTATAAGTAGCTTTTCAAATGGGCCACTTTTTTTTTTTTATTAACAGTCACTTCATTAAAAGTACCTGTATTTGACTACAGTACCACCAAGTGACAGATCTGAAAACTACATCTAATAAAATAGGAACAGTTTCTTGACAATTGGTACCAGATTTGGGAGTTTTGTTTAATTTGCACATTTGGTTAAGTCTTGGTGTTTCAGAAGTCAAAATTGCAAATTTTGGCTTTGCATAAAGGAAAAAAACACAAGTGCTTAGGCTAATCCTATAGCCTTCAAATTAACCAGGGTTTTGACAAATGCATACTTCTAAAGGGTCTCAGAGACCAAGTTAGATAACCTGTTAGATAATCACTGTTAGATAAATGCCTCATAAAAATACACTATTCATCACTTTCAAAAAGTCCAGTAACATAAAAAAGCATTTAATCAGCATTATAGTCACATTGTTCATAATTACATGATTAAATTATTTTTTAATGTTAAGGGATTTCCTATATGCCAATGAGATTAACATGTATTATAAACAGGTACACTAATATTGTGTTTATATTTTATATAAAAAGTTATTTTAGAACCACCTTAAATACTGAAATCTGAGGATTTTTAGCATCAAGAATTACGCAAATGGAAGTCAGAAGGCATTTCAATAACCATCTAGTCAAGCCAATGGGGGATATATAACACACACAAACAACAACAAAATCAAACCTCTGCTGTACACAATAACAACAATAATGTATGATGATCAAAAGTTAAATGACTTAATTATTATCAACAACGCAAAGATGCAGGAAAACTCCAAGAGACTCATGACAAAAACAAATAAACATATATATCCAGAGCTATAGAAGGAACAGATGGAGTCTGATTAAATTGAAATATACCATTTTTACTTTATTTCCTCTAGTGTAAGCAAAATGTGTTCTCTTACATTAGTAATTCCCAAAGTGGGTGCTACTGCCCCCTGGTTGGTGCTGCAGCGATCCAGTAGAGCAGTGATGGCCACAGGTGCATTTATCTTTCCTATTAATTGCTATTAATTATTTTTTAAAATTAATTTCCAGGGGGCTAAGTAATATTTTTCCAGAAAGGGGGTGGTAGGCCAAAAAAGTTTGGGAACCACTGTCTTACATGATGAACATGATAATAAATATTATACAATAATATATGTAGAACCTATATTATCTTACCTGTCATCTTGGGGAGGGAGGATGGGTAGATGGGAGAGAAAAAATGTGGATTGGAAAATAATAGAAAATGAATATTTTAAAAATTGTATTGACATGTAATCGAGAAAAAAAAAGTGTTGTTTAAAAAAAAATCCATTATATATATATCCAATCAAAAGGCTTCCAGTGATATGAATTCCACCTGATGACTCTTGTTCTATTTTTGGAGAGCACTAATTGTTAGAATGGGATTCCTTAAATCTTTTCCCCTTTGGCCCTAGTGCTGCCCTCTGATATTAAGATGATAAAGTCCCATTGTTCTTTTATGTAGCTGTATTTTAGATATTTGAAAAAACTTTCAAGGCTCCACTAAGTCTTTACTTTCCTAGTTACTTTAATTCTCATACAGTAGCCACCTAGGTGGAGCTGTGGATTGAACACTAGACCTGGAAAAAGGAAGATCTTAGTTCAAATTCAGCCTCAGAAATATACAAGTCACTTAACCTCTATCAACCCTAGTTTCTTCAACTGTAAAGTGAGGATAATGCACCTACCTCATAGAGTTGTTATGAGAATCAAATAAAATAATACTTTAAAAGTGCCTAACATAGTGTGCCTGGCATAGTAGGTATTATATAAATTCATATCTCCTCCTATTTCTCTTTACTTTCCTCCTTCACACAGCATTAGACTTTTCACAGTCTCAGCTGTCTTCCTCTCTTTTCTCCAGCTTATTAGTTTATTTTCTGAAATGTGACCTATGCAAGCAAACATACAATTCTTCTGATGTGGATGTGACACATGAGATGTTCAGGGAGAAGTAACACTTCTGATGTGAGGACTTGCCAAACCCTTTTCAGAGTTTCTCATCCACCTTTGGTTCGCACCTTCACCCAACTCTCAAATGTGGTTCCAAGAAATTGTAGTGTATGTAGTGGCCACATTTCAGCAAAACCATCTTGGCTGAAACTCTAAACTAGGTGAGACTAACTGAAAGTCCTCAGACCCATCAGTGAGTTAGGGGGATGATTTCTCTCCAGTGGGATGTGGATGAGAAGAGTTTGTTCCAGTGGCCATGAAAGTGGCCAAAGCAGATGCTATGGAACATTTAGACTTCAAAGATACCAAGGTCATGATTTTTTCTTGCCATTGGACTTCAATGACTTCAGAAGAGAACCTGAGGCTGACAAATTTGTACATCTCTGCCTCCCTTAAATCTAATTCTTGAGCAAGTCAGGACCTCTCCCCTTGATGTCATTGGTCCCCTCCAACAATGAAGAACTAACACCAAAAGTTTGCTGATGGGGGTAGAGTACAGTAGCCCTATCACTTCCTCATCCCTAGAAAAGATACTTAAGGTAAGAATGTAGACCAAGAATGCTTTAGCTTTCTCTTTCTTTTCTACAATCCTCAGTCCAGCCTCCTTTTGTATTTTTGATATGATTAAACTGAGGCTCAGAGTCAGACTTGACCAAGTCCTTATAGATACTAAGTAGCAAGAGTCTCTGACTCAAAAGTCAGTGGTCTTTGATAGATACAAATTATTAGAAGTTCAATGCATAGTTTCTTTATAGTTATTATACTTTTAAGAACAAACTGGTCCAATAATGTATGATAATCAACTGAGAAAGACAACTATTATCAACAAGGCAAAGATCCAGGCCAACTCTAATGGACTCATGATGAAAACAGGATATCCACCACCACAAAAGGAACAGATGTAGTCTTAATGCACATTGAAGCATATTATTCTTCACTTCATTTCCTGCATGATATTTTCTCTAGTGTAAGCGATACATCTTATTTGAGAGCATGACAAACATGCAAAAATATATTGTGTGATAACATATATATAATCTATTTAATATTACCCCTTCTTTGGGAGGGTAGAGGGAGAGAAAATGTATTGCAAAGTATCAAAAATGAATAATAAAAATTATAATGGACATTTAATTTGGAAAAATTAAAAATTAAAAATAAAAGAATGAGCTAGTCCATTCATAAATTTTAAGGTAAAACCATTCATTTTGATGAGGATAGCTGTGCCAGTTCACAAATTATATTACAAAATGAAGACCATCAAAACAATCTGGTACTAAGATATAGAGTGGTGGATCAATGGAGTAGATAAGGCACTTAGCATGCAGTAGTCAATGACTAACCCGTTAGTGTCTGACAAAGCCTCAAATCCAAGCTTTGGAAGAACTCTCTAATTGACAGAAATTACTTGGAAAACTGGAAAACATGGGAAACAGCATGGCAGAAACTAGAAAAAGACCAAGACCTCTTGCCATATACCAAGGAAAAGTCAAAATGGATAACTGATTTAGAAATAAAAGGTAATACCATAAACAAATTAGAGGAGCACAAAATAGTTTTCCTTGACATATCTGTGGATAAGTGAAGAATTTGTGTTTAAACAAGATATAACAAATTTTATGAGATGTAAAATAGATAATTTTGGCTACAATAAATTGAAAAGCTTTTACACAAACAAAATAAATTACAACCAAGATTAAAAGAATAACAAGCTGGAAAAAAACTTTATAGCAAATATCTCTAACAAGGGCCTCATTTCTCAAATATATAAAGAACAGTCAAATGTGTAAGAATACAAAGCATTCCCCAATCATTTTGATGAAGGGAGCCAAGTTTTGAAGATTTTTTTTATATTTTTGTTTCAGATAAACCTTTTTAAAAATTATTTTTTTGCTTTATTATTAGAGTTTTATGTCAGAAGATGAATCCCAGGAGAACAATCTATGAAGTTAAAATGAAAAACCATTTTGAGAGTATGTCTCTCTACTTTAGAATGCCTCATAAAACTTGTCAGGATCAAATGAGATAATGTATAGCGGAGAACTTTGAAAGCCAGAAAATTCCATACATATGTGAGGGTTTATGTTGATGATGGTAAAGATGAAAAGAATTAGGTCATCTGAAGTTATATAATGAAGGAATAACTTTCACAATCCATTACATTATATCCTGTATCTTTAGAGGTTTTTCTCCTCGTGGCAAAAAAAACTGTTAAGTACTGCATGGACAAAAATTACTTGAGTACTGTAGAATTGTAATTGAAATATCATGAATTCCTCTTGATGAAGAAATCAAAAATTTGAGTTATGTCCAGAAACAACTTAAAGGATCTACTTCCCTGTTAATATCAGATCTGCTTCAATTATCAACAAGCATCTGTTAAGCAGCTATTATTTCTCAGACACAGTACTAAGCACTGGAGATCCAAAGATGATAAAATAATCTCTTCCTTTAAAGACCTACCACATTAGTATATATAAAATAAATACAGGATAATTTATGTTATTGTTCAGTCATTTTCGGGCATATCTAATCACGATTCCATTTGGAATTTTTTTCTTTTTTAAAATATAATTTTTAAAAGTATTTTTCCATGGTTTCATGATTCATGTTCTCTCTCTCCCCTCTTCCCTCCACCCTCCTGGAATTTTTCTTGTAGAGGCACTGAAGTGATTGGCCATTTCCTTCTCCAGCTAATTTTTCAGATGAGGAAAGTGAGGCCAACAGGATTAAGTGACTTGCCCAGGGTCACAGATTTCTTAAATGTTTGATGCCAGATGAACTCAGGAACATGAATCCTCATGACTTCAGGTCCAGCACTCTATTCACTGCAAGGAATTCAGAGGTCCCCTGTAATTTAGGTAAGGAAGGTAACAACACCTGGGGTGATAAAGGGAAAAAATAAACAACAGCAGTAACAGCATCTAGGAGGTAGCATTTCAACTGAGATTTGAATGAAGCTGAGGTTTAAAGATGCAGAGAGGAGAAGCAAATGTTTTAAGGTATCAATAAGGAAGAGCCGATGCAAAGGTTGTATACATGTGCGAGAGATGTATGTTTGTGTATGTATATCATAAACAGAAGACAAAACCACCAGTCTGACTGGATTGGAGAAAGCCTGAAGGCAGATATTGTATAATCAGACTGGAAATGTGTGTTGAAGATAAAATTTGAAGGCTTTTAAATACCAAGCAGAAGAGTTTGTATTCTATCCTAGAAGTATAGTGAACCCCTCTAGTGTATTGAATAAGAGAGTAAAAGGTATGATTTAGGGAGAGCCATTGGGTATCTCTGTGGAGGATGGATTGGAGTCACTCAATTAAATAAAAGAGATTAGGATGCTATTACATAAATATTTCCTCAACTTATATATGCCAAGAGAAGATACTGTTTTTTAAGGGAAGTTAAACTTTTTTTGTCTGTGACTGGAGGTACTATGATGCAGATGAAAGAGCACTGCACTTAGAAGTCCTGAGTTTGAGCCCTGATCTGTAACTTAGAAACTATGTGGCCTTTGATAAGCCCTTTCTCCTTCCACTCTTATTCAGTTCTCTCGTATAGAAAATTTTTAAGTATTATATCCTATGATCTCTGAATCCCTTGCAATGATTCTCTTCTATGGTTCTGTGATGAGTACACTAAAATTTCCCCAAGTTCTTTTTTAACTATCAACAAAATTCTAGCATCTCTTCCATATTTTGATTTCAATATATTATAGCTTACTGTAAGATATTAAATTGGAATTTTGAGGGTTTTTGTGGCAACCACAGGTGATACGTGAAGACTAGCAGATGCCACAGAAAAAGCTTAGAAAATAATTTTATTTAACATCAAACTATGTATATGACCATATTATTGACCTAAATTTTATAATAAAATACTGTAAACACCCCATAAAATAAAAAGAAAAATATAGACATTATTTGATATGAATGGAAGGACCAAAATCTTTTTATTCAGATTTTCTAAATCTCAGGGGTGCCTCATTCCTAACTCATGTGTTGAGAAGATATTGTTCTTGTTTCTGATAAAATTCTGGTTATCCAATAAGTACTCAATAGACATCTGTTGATTGACAGATTGATCAAGAAGTATAGGGATACAGTTTGTGTTAACTGGCATGCCGTGCTAGATGCCTGAGAGTATTCAGTAAATTCTCTTTGACTGACAAGCTAATTAAGCAGGAATGGTTGACACAGGAGACGTACGGCCGGGTACCAAGCTTTGAATTTCCAGGAACTGAATTCTCTAATATCATTCTCCCTAAGGCAAACACTAGGCCAGAGTCACTGAGTGATATTGGGAACATGAGCTTTTTATCATTAGCCTGCCAAAGTGACTCAGCCAGGTCTTGTTCTAATCCAGGCATGTGAGGGAGGTGAAGCTGAAAGAGCTTCTTGCCAGTGTTTTCTGTGCCAGCTACAAGTGGCTGATTTGGCTGGCGGCATCTGTCAGTGACTTTTCAGCAAGGGTCCATCCGGACTGCTATGTCTGATTTTCCCTTGGCTGTGAAATGTTAGTGACTTGTTAACTTCTGCACAGCAATCTATTTCATGAAAGAAAAGGGGGTGAAAATGAATGACCTGTTTATCAACTATCAAGTTTTCTAGTTTGGTAAATAGCAAAGAGATTCTCTCAAGCATGTCCTGAATTTTTTTCAGGACATGTTTAAGGGTCATAATTTTGCACTGTAATCTTAATTCACCTTCATTATATCCTTGTCTATTAATGAGACTATGATAAGTGACCTTAAATTTTCTATTAAGAAAGCAAAGAAATTAAACTCAATTTTCAACTTACAGCAAATACTTGAACTCATTCTTAAACTTCCTAATTTCCAATAATCAATCTTTGTTACATTTCTTCCTTTCTCTTGTTTAAGTTCCATCCAAAATAGACAATGTACTGTTTCTAAGATTTATCCCATTCTCAATCCTATGTCTTTGCTCATGTTATTTTCTTTCCCTTCAAGGAAATTTCCCATGCTCTCTTCCACCCATTGACAAAGTTCTCAGCCTTTAAGGTCACCCAGAGTAGAGCCACTCATATGTAGTCTCTATCCCAACTCTTCCCTCCACTCATCCAATTATCAGTTGGGATCTTTATTGATCTCTTATTTCTTCTCTCCTCCAATTTCTCCCAGAACTTTGTGATTCCCTTAGGCATTTATTATACTCCTATTTCTATTTTAATGATGCATGCCTTTCATATCCCTCTAGTAGCTATAACTTCTTGAGGGAAACAGTTTATGGTCATATTCTATTTTTTCTTTGTATTTCTCATACCTATAATAGTATCCAGTACATAGCAGGCACTGAGATTCTAAAGGGAATGTATCTCATAATAATTAAGGCTCTCAAAAGCATGAAAAGATAATTATGAATAGTGATGTATTCTGATCTAAAAGAATGAGTCAAATCAACCAATAAGAATTTATTAGGAAATTGCTATAACGTAGGCTAGAGATACAAATAAAGGTTTAAAAAATCTGCCCATATCCCCATGAAGATCACACCTTGAAGGATCATGACAACATATCAATGTATAGATAGAATTCACTCCTTACAGCTCATCCAACCCAGCTCATCTTACCTAACATCTCATTTACGTGCTTACACTGTGTGAATGTACCAACATGAATGCATGTGCATGGGAGGGATGGAGGATAAAGTTTTGGTGTGATACTGCCTTCTCTCTCTCTACTTCCCAGAACTTGGCTGGGGAGCCTGGCTGAGAATCCACACGTGGTCTAACTTAAGGTAGAAATACAGGCCTTTTCTTCTATCTGTTTACTTTTTTTCTACTTCAAGTGATTATTAATAAACTTCATGGAAAATAATACTTGGAGTTATTAATTTACATTTAACATTAATTACCTGAACACATATAAAATATTGACAGAGTAGATGGAGTAATAAGTGGTAGGAAGGCAATAAACATCTGGGCTGACTGGGAAAGGTCTCCTGCAGAAGATTAAATTTGAGCTGCATATCAAAGGAAACCAAAAGATGTAAGCAACAAAGACCAGAGAGGACAATACACTCTATGCTTAGGAGAAAGAAAAGGAGTGCTGGCAAGAGGAAGGCATTAATAAAAAGATTGTTAAAGTAAGAAGGGGACAGGTTAGTAAGATATGGCAAATTATTAATTATATTTGATTCTGGAAGAGAAAAAAAGCTACTGAAATACTTCAATGGTAGTCATTAACATTATTACTTAAAAAAAGAAATCTTTGAGCTCAGATATTAAAAAGGACATGAAATAAAAGATGAAAACAGAGCTATGTTACCAAAAACAGATGGGGGAGAAAAGTATAAGAATAGTGTCTATGAGGCTAAAGCCTGCACTAAGTTGAGACTCACAGAAACAATGAAAAGTTCACAGTAGTTTTATATAATTGTAAGGATCATACAGACAAATAATGTCTATAATGTTCCAGATACTCTCCTATGGGCTGAGGATTCAAAGGAAATCAAAGGACAATCCCTGCTCTGTAGGAGCTTAAAGTCAAGAAAAGTGGACAGAGCATGCAAACGCTGATGAACAAACAAGACAAATAGAGTATATATTGGAAGTAATCCACAGAAAGAAATACTACTAGCATTAAAGTGGGATCATGAAAGGTTTCTTGCAGAAAGTGGGACTTTAATATTCAAAGCTTAAGAAGGTATGATGTGTAGATGAGGAGGAGGAGAGTTATAGTTATTGAAGACAGGTAATGAAGATATCTAGTCAGGAGATAGGAGGCCAGTCAATGGATCACAGAGTACATGGGGAGTGGAGGAAGGTATAAAAAGTCTAGAAAAATAGGAAAGAGTTGGATTATGGAGGACTTTGAAAAAAATTGTATTTCTCATTTTCAAGTCAGAATATGAAAGAAGCAATATGAATATTGCAGTTCTATCTTGGAAAGCAAAATAAGATTCACAATTAAGAAGAAAAATAAACACAAGATATGTAGAAAAATAGGAACCTTTCCTTGTTCACATATATTGCTTCTCAAGATATCAAAAAAAAAAAAAAAAGGTAGAGTGATTATGGAACCCTTTCTGGTAAAGATACCATATAGTAGGTGAATGATTCTAAATATTTGTAGGGAGAGAAGAAAGTAGATTTCCATAGCAGAAATATATGCATACTAGAAACTCCAGAAAATTCTAGTCAGTGAGTATTTTGTTCCTCTTTTTTTCCATTTGGCCAGTTGTTGATCAGATTCTTATTTTGATCAATGAAATTCTGTACTTCTTTTCCCAGTTGGCTGATTCTGTTTTTTAAGGTATTATTTTTCTGCAGTATTTTTGTTTCTGGCTTACCAAGTTATTAATTTTCTTTGTCTTTTCATAATTTTCTTTTCTTTGCTTTCATTTACCTATTTTTCCCCTAAGCCACTTTTATTTCATTTTGAAAATTAATTTTTTTTAAACCCTTGTACTTTGGTGTATTGTCTCATAGGTGGAAGATTGGTAAGGGTGGGCAATGGGGGTCAAGTGACTTGCCCAGGGTCACACAACTGGGAAGTGGCTGAGGCCGGGTTTGAACCTAGGATCTCCTGTCTCTAGGCCTGACTCTCACTCCACTGAGCTACCCAGCTGCCCCTTGAAAATTAATTTTTAAAATTCTTCCAGATTGAGTTTGTGATTTTATCTTCCCTATGACTATAGTAGATTTTTATGGTCAGTTTTTAAAAATTATTTATTTCTCTTTTTTCCACCTCATTTCTTAATTTAGATTTTGATGTTAATGTTGGTCTCTGTTCCTCACTTGGAAGGATGGAGTCAAAGGGAATAATCTCAAGCTTCAGTTGTTTTTTTCAAACTACTATTTTCAGAGGCAGTTCAGGGGATTTCGAATTTTTTGGTCTTATTTGGGGAGAGCTATGGTTGTTGCCTTCCTGGATGGCTTGAATTGTAGTCCTTATTCAGAAAGGATCCTCGGTCCCTTAGATTGTGACTGATACTATTACTCAGGATCCCTGATCCCTTGAGACCAAAGGCAATCCTGACCTTCAGGACTCTCACACTCTCTTGAAACCAAACTGCTTGTCTCCACACTCAAAGTATCACTTAGAAGAGGGCAATGGAGTTGCCAGAGTCTGGTCTTGTGCCCAGTGATAGTACAGGGATCTTGTGTATTCTCTTTCTAATCATTCCTAGTTTCCTTATTGTCTCTGGCTTATACTCTCAAAAAGCTGCTATTTGTATCCCACCACCTGTTTCCACTATCATTGTTTTCTCCACATGGGTTTCAGTTTAGCCTCCACCCCTATGTCACATATCTCTCCAGCCTCCTAAGCTGTCTTAGCCTAGAAGAATGCCTAATTCTAACATTTTGTAGGCTCTGCAACTGCAGAATTTGATTTGAGGCATTATTTTAAAGTTGGCTGGAGAGGAATGTTCAAGTTTTTGGCTAGGATTTTTGGTAACTTCCTTTATAGAAGGAATATAAGAGGACATGGATGTAGAGGAAAGTGCATAAATGAGTTGCAATCTTCAATGCTGAAGGTAGTACTCTAATCAATAAAATCATATATTGAATGAAGTATTAAGAAGTCTCCAGAACAAAAGCCATTCAGTTAAGGTGCAAATAGAAATAATTCACCTGGAGCCAAAGGCAAGGTATAAAGAGGTGAATCTTTGAGCAAATCTTCTATGTTTATACTCAACAATGAAGTGGGTATATACCTAACAATCCTTTGAGGAGTAAGAAAGATTACAGTTAACAAAAATAATATTTTCCATTTTCTATTTCTCAATAATTCTTTATTCCATAGAAATGTTCTCCATGTTGCCAGGATGTTAAGGAAAAGCACTTATTTTCTTTCTTTTTTCAGTGTATATTTCCTCTATAAATCAGAACTAGAAGGAAGAAAAACACTAAACATATTGGTTTTATTAGAAAGTAAGAGGTGGCCAAGTGTAATAGAACATACCTGTAATTCTTGCTCCAGAGGTGGCTAATGCTAGTAGCTAATTTGAGCTCTAGAATTCTGAGTTGCAGCAAGGTAGGCTGATCATATGTCCAAATTAAAGCTTGAACCATTATGGTGAGACTCAGAACTGAAGAGAGAGAGAGAGAGAGAGAGAGAGAGAGAGAGAGAGAGAGAGAGAGAGAATATGAATCACAGATGTTGGAAATGGAGCAGGTCCAAATTCTCTTATACCAATCACAAGTGATATTTGGGCCTGTGAATGACTGCTGCTATTCCAGACTGGTGGTGTTTGAGAAAAAGAAGGGGAAAGAGAGAGAGAGAGAGAGAGAGAGAGAGAGAGAGAGAGAGAGAGAGAGAGAGAGAGAAGAGAAAGGAGGAATATTAGAGAGAAAGAAAGGAGGAATAATTGACATACTATATTCTTACTCTTCTCCCTTTTTTAAATTGTTTGTTGCTTTGTTTTGGCAAATCAAATTACTTCCTTATGCAGCTGCTGTTTTTTGACCTGCAGTTTAAGGATTCCTGGGGGAAAGTTAAGTACCAGATTGCCATTTTCTATTGCACTCTTTAATGCCATGAGCCATCTGTCCATAGTTGGTTTGGTTGTCTTATGTGGTGTGTGTCCTTTTTTTTCTTTTACAATTTATAGCAGAATATAACGTGAACATCCTCTGTAGGATCAACATTTTATTGTAAATCCTATAGCACTGCTTAGAGCTACAATAAACTCAATTAACGTAGGTTCTCAGAGAGACAATAGGATGGTGCTTTGTGGGAGACCAGCACAACTCTGAACCCTAGGCATGTCTACCAACCTGGGAAAGCTGGAAATGCGGCATTTAATTGCTGCTTCCTCATTGTAGTCAGCAATTCATAAGGAAGAGAGCTGACACCTTCTAAGAGATCTAGAAACTGTCTAGATGTACTTTGCTGCAGTATATGGATTTCTATTTCCATTCCTTTCCTTTCCTCTCCTCCTTTCTTTTGCCTTCCTTTCCCTCCTTTTTTTAATCAAAGAAAAGAAGTTGTAACTCTACCTGATAGACTAACAAGAGGACACAAGAGAATTGAGCCAGGAATTTGAAGATGGGAGCTTTGATGGTGACCATTTTCTTCCAAACAAAAGAAAGAAGAGAAAAGAGAGGTAGGGAGTACCATGTATCCATCTCCTGGTGTAGTTCTTATCAGCTACATCCCACTTCTCCAAAGTTTGTTTTCATTACCATCATCCAGTTGAAGGAGAAAAGATAGGGGTTGTCTTAGAAACTGTAGTTAAGCCATCTGTCTACTGAAATGTTTAAAAGGGACAGTATTCATTAGATCTTCTGCCCCGATCATTCAATGTTGAAATATATTTTCTGACTGCAGATGAGATTTTATGATGAGGTTGAAACCTGAGTTTAAGTGCTTGATTTTCCTGATGATCCCACCAAAAGAAAAAAAGAAAGAACACAACTACTGCAAAGATAGCTATTGAATGTACAAAGATTTGTATGTTCTAGTTCATAATTCAAATATTAAATATGATGAGAACCGATAGACAAATCGCCTTCTTATTCGGCTACTTGTCCTTTGTGAGGAAGCTTTTTCCTTAACAAAAAGGCATTTCCATGCCCGGGTTCCACAGAATCATAGGAGCCAATCCTCATCTCATGGAATTTAAAATAATATATACCAAAGAAAATATTAATCAGATTAGAGTATGATGTACACTTTAGAATGAGGAAAAAAGGTTTGATATGAGTCATTGTCATTTTAGGAATATGATATTTTAATTACATACTCTGCACAGTCATCAATTTTGATATAAGTGGTATGCGTTTATATGGATTTAGCGGAACACCATTTAACTACAATCTCAAGCCTGAACATCCAGCTCAAAGTAAAACTTGGACAATTGGCATATGCAAGTGATTTTGCTGTCAGTGCGAAATGCAGACAGCGAGCCTGTCCCTTATTCCAAAGCCTGCTTTTTCACTAATAAAAAAGGGTTTGACACAGTGATGAATCTCACAGATTTATAATAATTAAGGTGATAATTAGGTTGAAAGATTAAATGCAATTGATCCTAATCACTGGAGATTTAACAGTTTAATCAATCAATATATTTTTCAAGGCAGTAATAAGCAACCATAGGTTTCAAAGCACGAAAAAATTTAATTAAATATTTGCTTCTATGTGTTTTACTTTTCTTTTTTAAAACAAAGTTACCACTCCTTATAACTTGGCAGATCTGAGGGGACTGTGTTATGAAAAGCAAAGTACATAAATTTTTTTGATGTGAATTATGATACCAATGATATCTTAAAAATACCTTCAGGAAGAATTTGCAGGCACACATGCTGGTACAGAAATGCTTTTTACTCAGCAGGGTAATAAGAGGGAAAAGAGAGAATGGAGAAGAGGGGAAAAGTAGGCAGGCAAATTTAAGGGAGGAATCAGTTTTAAACAGGATGAATGCTAAGGATATGCAAAACTATAACTCTTTTAGGTGACAAAGAATGGAAAATTAACAGGTACTTCTAAATTTTGGAATGGCTGAACAAGATGTGAAACATAAATGTAATTGAGTGCTATTGTGCTGTAAGAAATAATGGAGATGGGGTGACTAAGTGACTCACTGGATAGTGATCCAGACCTGGAGGTGGGAAGTCCTGGATTCAAATTTGACCTCATATATTTCCTTGCTGTGTGCCTCTGGGTAAGTCACTTCATCCCAACTGCCTATCCCTTACTGCTCTTCTGCTTTAGAACCGATACTTAGTACAGATTCTAAGACAGAAGTTAAGGATTTCAAAAAATAATGGAGATAGTTTCAAACACCTGAAAAAACTTAACTAATGCAGAGTGAAGTGAATATAAGGAGAACTATGTTCCATTAAATGACTAACAATGATTCCAGAGAACAACTGATTAAACATAGCACCCACATCCTGATAGAGAGATGAAGACTGGGTGAAAAATAAGACAATTTTGTTTTCAGATTTGTTTAATGTGGAAATTTGTTTTGTCTATGTATGCTATGTATATTTGTAATAGGGATTTTCTTTTCTTATTTTTTCTCAGTTATGAGGTAGGGTGTGGGAGGGAGAGAAGACAGTACTATTACTTATTGAAACACACATATATACATATAATGTTAAAATATTCCAATTTTAGTTATTTAGTGGCATGTGTCTTTTATAGAGTAGAATCTGTACATTTGGAATGCCCACAGGCAATGGCTTTTTTGTCATGACAAGGCAATCACAGGTTATCACAGGGCTTCAAGAATTGCTGGATATAGAAACCAAATTTCTAATATCACTATACCTATCTCACTACGATAATGCATACTGATATTCAAAAATTTGCAATAGTGAGTTATATTTAAACCAACTGAACCATTGACTACTTTAATATCTTCTGTGAAAATGACAGGAGCTACATTGTTCTTTTTTGCTAAGTGAATAAAGCAACCAACAAAACAGAGAAGGTGGAGGTCAAAGAATTGGGCTTACAATATAAAAATTAGAAAAAGAACAAATTAAAAATCCCCAGATAAACACTAAATTGGAAATCCTAAAAATCAAAGGAGAAATTAATCAAATTGAAAGTAAAAGAACTATTAAACTAATCAATATGACTAGGAGTTGGTATTTTGAAAAGACAAATAAAATAGATAAAGTACTAGTCAATCTAATAAAAAAAGAATGAAGAAAATCAAATTAACAGTATCAAAGATGAAAGGGGCATTTTCACTTCTAATGAAGAAGAAATTAAAGCAATTATTAAGAACTACTTTGCTCAATTATATGGCAATAAATATGGCAATCTAGGTGAAATGGGTGAATATTTACAAAAATATAAATTGTCCAGATTAACAAAAGAGGAAATAGAATTCTTAAACAATCCCATCTCAGAAAAAAGAAATTGAACAAGACATCAAGAAACTTCCTAAGAAAAATTTCACAGGGACAGATGGATTCACAAGTGAATTATATCAAACATTTAAAGAACAACTAATCCCAATACTATACAAATTATTTGACAAAATTAGAAAACAAGGATTTCTACCAAATTCCTTTTATGACACAAATATGGTACTGATTCCAAATCCAGGCAGACCAAAAACTGAGAAAGAAAAAACTACAGACCAATCTCCTTAATGAACATAGATGCAAAAATCTGAAATAGAACACTAGCAAAAAAACTCCAGCAGTGATCATGAGGATTATTCACTGTGATCAGGTATGATTTATACCAGGAATGCAAGGATGGTTTGAAATTAGAAAAATCATCCACATAATTGACCATATCCATAATCAAACCAAAAGAAATCACATGATTATCTCAATAAATGCAGAAAAAGCCTTTGAAAAATACAACACCCATTCCTATTAAAAAAAAAACACCAGAAAGTATAGGAATAGAAGGGCTATTCCTCAAAATAATAAACAATATATATTTAAACCATTAGCAAATATCATCTATGATAGGGACAAGTTAGAAGTCTTCCCAATAAGATCAGGAGTGAAGCAAGTATACTTATTATCACCTCTTTTATTCAATATTGTACTAGAAATACTAGCAGTAGCAATTAGAGAAGAAAAAGAAATTGAAGGGATTAAAGTTAGTCACTGAGTAACAGAAGTTCCCTGGATCCTTTGCATGTTAAGTTTGAGTATATGAAAAAAGAAAACCCCTTATTATAGCCTCTTTGACAATTTTAGATCAATTTAAGCCAACCTCCTTAAATAAGGGAAGAGAGATATAGAAAGATAGATAGATAGATAGATAGATAGATAGATAGATAGATAGATAGATAGATAGATAGATAGATAGCATGGCTTCCTTAATTGGTACTCTCACAAGTCCATTAACTTTTATAAGCATTATCAATATATATTTAATATGTATGTGTATCTTCTACTATTTCTTTGTGTCTCAGAAAGATAGATAGAAATACTTTCAAAATGTTTTCATTAAGAAGAAATATTATGATAGGAAAGTATCGCTTCTTATCCATTTTGAATAAAGCTTTTGGTTTTCTAGTAACATAAAAAGTTCATTTCACATGCTGGTCTTCCTGTGTACCTCTTGGGTACAGGATACATTTTTTGGTTTATTGCATTTGGTTTAGAGCATGGGGTGCTCTAATTATGGTTTTTCAAGCCTACTCCTTTACCTTCATGCAGAAATTTCTGATGAGCTTCTGTAAAACTCATGCACCAAATCTTTTATTTCAGTCCTATATTCTTTATCTTTGTTATTTTTAATATCAAGAAAATTTTGAAAAATTAAGCCAGATAGTGTTATAAAGGACTTCTTTATGCTTTCTTGCTGATACAATTGGCATTTGAGAAGTGAGGTTCTGGCGTACAACTCCTTGTTTTGTCTGCATCAAGAAAAGTCACTGGTTCAGGGATGTTGGTGAAATTACTTATGAATTTTGACATGAGTGACTTCATAATTGTTCCTTCATTGTCTAAGAAATTCTGCCTTTTCAGTTATTGCTGCTTTTGTTACTATCACTTAGGTATTCAGGGCTCCTTGCTTTGGAAGGAATATAACCTTATGCTGCTTTCAAGAGGTATTGTACTATGCCATAGCACCAACTTGACGTGGACTCAGGAAAATCTGAGTTCAGTAAATAAACATTAAGTGCTGTGTGTCAAGCACTGTACTCAGTGATAGGAATACAAAGGAAGGCAAAAGATTGTCTGTGCCTTCAAGGATATCATAACCCAATGAAGGGGAATAACATCAGAATGTCTATGTACAATCTATATATCTGATAAAGTAGAGATAATCAGTAGAGGGAAGGCAGTAACATTCAGGGGGAATCAGAAAAGGGTTCTTATAGAAGGTGGGATTTAGCTGGGACTTAAAAGAAACTAGGAAAGCTAGAAGGCAGAGATGAGGAGGAAAAGTATTCAAGTTGGGAGAAATGGCCAATGAAAATTACTGGAGTACGGAAATGGAGTTTCTTGTGCAAAGAACAACATCCCAATCCTGCCTCCTTCCCTGAATAGCTGTGTGACTTGATAAATCAGGTGAACTTTCAAGGATTCATTTTTCTTATCTGTTAAATAAACATAATAATACTTGTATTACTTCCTCCTGTAATTACTGGGAAGAAGATACTTCCTGAAATTAAATATCAATTATTATTGTTAATTAAGGCCAAGAAAAGAAGATGTTTCTTTCACTGCAGGCTTTCAACAGAGGCATTATAATGAGAAGCTAAGTCAAAGGCTCATGGTTCAGCAACATTACCACACCACCGCCATGAAACATCACACTCATATCAGAAATCCCACTATTTGAGAGAGCTGGTTTTACTATTTAGTTGAAAGAAAGTTGGACTTGAAATTGTTGAAACTGAGTTTTCAGCCTGGTTCAGTGACTTTCTGTGTTACTATGGACAACTCATTAAGCATTTCTGAAGCTTCATTTCCTCATCTGAAAAATGGCAATAAATATATTTGTTCCCACTTTCACGTGGGTGCTTTAAAGAAGGTGCTTTATAAACTTAAAGTCTCCCAGTAGCCTGAGAATTGGCTTTAGAATGAAGAAGTTTTCAGTGTAGGTCTTGTCATTATATATTATTGTATGATCCTATTCATGTCACCCAACTTTCCATTCCCTCCATACATATCTCTAAAATCCTAAGTTAAAAAGAACGGCATCTTTCCTACATTGGTACAGGACATTCATCAGACAGAGCTAACTCAATTGATAAAATCACTTATATGCAGGGAAATAGCATGTAAACGATTATGTAAAAAGATATAGAAAGAATAAATTAGAGCATAATCAATAAAGGTAAAGAATTATTACTAAAGGAAATGAGGAGAAGCTTCCTATAGAAGGCAAGATTTGAACAAAAAATCTAAAGCAAAAATCTCTGACAGAGAAGTCAAGTAACAGATGAAAAGGGAGAAAATTCCAGGCAAAGAGGGCAGCAGTAAAAATGCTCAGAGTTTGAAAATGCAATGTCTTGGGTGAAAACAGAAAGGAACCTAGTGTTATTGAATAGTTGACTATAAGAGGTGTGAGAGGAGGACAGGGGTTAAATGGGAAAGAAGGACTGTGAGAAGAAGGGTAGGGTATAAGTAGACTGGAAGGGCAGGTTATCAATTACTATAAATTCCAAAAAGAGGATTTTATATGTGTGAGGCTTAAGTAGTTAGTTAAGCCTTAGTTAAATGGATGAACTGTACACATATACATACAATTTGACTTGGGGAAAAAAATGTAGTCTAGAGTTAAACATTTCACTGGCAGGAAGAATTTGGAAAATACTCCATTAATTATTGAAAAGGAAATATCCATGTATTATTTTATTTATGTTAACATAAGTACTGAAGGATATTCTTTTGCTTTTTTTCTCTATGCCATATAAGATTCTCAATTTCAGCTGACTTCATGAAGCTGTTTTGTAAGAATCTATGTTATGTGAGATGGTGGAAACCAGGTAGTCTACTATTTGAATTTTATAGAGCATGGAAATATCAGAAACCTGTGTTCAAAATGTCTAATGATAAAACTTTGGTTTCTTATCCAAGAGATATGTTACCTCTAATAGAGGACAATACTTTAAACTCAGAATTGAATTAAGGGTAGCCAACAATTGAAAAATATGTAAATATTCAGATAACTTAACAGATACATCTTAGGTAGTTGTCTGAGGTACATAGAGGTAGAGTTTTAGAGTCTGGATTTGAATCCACTCTTAACTCTAAACCTAAAACTATTCTTATTTTTATTAAATTTCTTTAACTTCCACTTTTATCTCTACAATAACAACAATGGCCCATACAGTTAAAGATTCAGAATTTGAACTCATACTTCTGATCTCCAAGTATCTCACTGCTGATATTTGCTGTTGTGACTTTTGTGACGTTTTGACAGAAAAGAATCAAGAGGCAGTTTTTATAATCACTAATATGAGATGTTGTCTGGAATATATTTAGGTAATTTAACTTTCAACCATTACCCTGTTTCTGAATGGATGAAATGATGTTACTCTTGAATGCCAGACACTTTATAATAGTTATTTACATATTAGTAACATAAAGTGCTAATGGCATAAAAAGAATATCTGGTTAAGCATAGCTAAAGTAAGCCTAAGAATCAAAAGAGAGAAGGAAGCTTTTGTTTTTAATTACCTGTGAGTCCTTCTTTTTGAACCTCTAAAATGTAAACAAATTATTTGAAATTACAAGGATAAAGTAAGAAGTCTTAACAGAAAGAGTCAATGAATTCCAGTAATGATACTTTGAGCAATCATGCCAGCTTTGGTCCTTAGTTTGCTTTTGAGCCAGGTTTCCACGGAAACTAGGTTTTATGGTTCAACGTGAATTATTGACAGGAAGGGATGTGAGGGGCACAGATGGAGGGCAACGGAAGACCAGAAGACTTATTTCCTTAAGAGCTATATCCAAATAAAATAAGGAAAATATTCTGATGACTTGAAAAAGAAAGCAGTAGCCTAGGGCGTGAAGAATCTTCTGTGTCTAGTATGGGACATGGGACAGGTTTGCCCTACTGCTTGTTAGGAAAAGCAATTATACTGAGTTAGTGAATAACATTAATGCTTGATCAACTTAATTCTACCAATGTCTTATGATAGAAGAGATTGTAACTTAGCAAATCTTTGTGTCTTTCTTAATACTTAACGCAGCCTTCTTTACACAGTAAGCATTTGATAAATAATCTTGGAATGAATAAATAAGGTAAGGTGAGATTCCATTTCCGTGATTATCCTTGAGGATGCCCCAAGTGAATGCACCAAGGTAGGATAGTATAAGGGAAAGTCAATGGATAGCTATTAATCCACTTTGGCTGGGAAATAATATATATAAAACAGAGTCAATGAAAGAAAACTGGAAAGGTAGATTGTGTCGATATTTTGAGGAACCTTAAATGCTGTCATAAAATGTCCTTGTTTTATCCCATGGACAATGGGGAGTGAAATGAGGATTTTTCAGCTTAGCACTGACATGGTCAGACATGTGCATACGAATTATTTTTTGGCAGCTCCGTGAAAGAAGGGCTAGACAGGTGAGAGACTAGAGAGATGCAGGGAGACCAATTAAGAGGCAATTGTAGCAAGGCAGGCTCCAGAGGTAATGAGACCTAGGGTAATGGGAGTTTGAGTATAGAGGGGAGAGATGGTTGCAACATTTTTACAGAATTAGAAGAAACAGGATTTGCTAATTGATCATATATGAGGAACACGGAAAAATTAAGAGTCAAAGATGGCTCCAAGGTTTTGAATTGGGGTAATTGAATCTGGGGTAAGGTAATGTCATCCACAGAGGAAAGTTGTGAATAAAGGCAAGTTGCCATACATTCTATTTTCATGCTTATAACAATATGACCTCTGAGGTCACTTGAAAACCCAGAAGTGCCTTTTAAAAGAGGCAGACCAATGTGAAAGTAGCCATAAACACTTGAAAACAATATTGAGACAAAACTAAATTTGTCTCAATATTGTTTTCAAGTTCCTCTGTTCTCTTCCCACGCTCTTACTGTAGATTATGTTTTATATTCCTGGGGAGACTGAAATACAAGAGGTCTCAAGATTACCATCCATAGGAGCTTATGCCAATGACCCATTCAGATTTAGCAGAGGTCTGTAAAGATAGGTATTTACTTCTCTGGGCAGGGTCTTTGACCTGCATTATGTTCTGAGATTAAGGGAAGTAATTGTTTACTAGATACTGGTACAGGGTATAAATACATCACCAGAAAAATAAAATATTTTGCTAATTCAGTTTTTTATAGGTATGTTCATATTAGAACAATTATTTATGCACAAGAAGTAGCATAAGGTATGTTGTCTGGGATTGGTCAGCTGAAAAACGTAGGTGGGAAAGTCATATACAAAGAGAACTATCAAAGCAATCTAGTGCTATATTAATTAGTATTGATAAAATGGTAAAAGTCATGGAGGACAGATTGCATGGTAGAGGCCCTGAAGAAGTTTGATGAAAGGACACATACATGAATCACATTTTATAATAAGAGTTGGAAGAGATATGAATTGCTCTATTGTAGGCGATGCCTGTACTGATAAAATCATGGGCTTGTGGAAATCCTAGAGATCTTCATGGAGAGGTACAAAAGAATGTCGTGTCAAATTAAGCCCTGTAAAACTATCTTGGGATTACCCCAAAATGTTACTCATAAAAATGCATTTCTATTTTTCTCCAATTACCATTGGTTTGATATCAAACTTTAGAAATATTTCTGTCTTTCTAACTTTTAGATATGCATTTCCTTCTTCTAAGACTAAGTACTTGCCTCTGGCTCAAACTAAATTCAACTTTTGGTTAAGTGATTTGTATGTACAAAAGTGAACCACGTTTTTTTTCCTGTCAGATTTTTTCCTATAGGGAACTTTTATTTTTTTTATTTTATTTTTTTAAGAATAGTTTTCCATGGTTATATGATTCATGTTCTTTCCCTCTCCTCCAAATACCTCCCTCCCTACCCGTAGCCAACACACAATTCCACTGGGTTTTACATGTATCATTGATCAAGGCCTGTTTCCATATTATTGAAAGTTGCACTGGGGTGATTGTTTAGCGTCTACATTCCCAATAATATTCCCATCAACTCATGTGTTCAAGCAGTTGTTTTTCTTCTGTGTTTCTACTCCCATAGTTCTTACTCTGAATGTGGATAGTCCCTCAGAATTGTTCTGGATCATTGCATTGCTGCTAGTAGAGAAATCCATTATGTTCGATTGTACCAAAGTTTATCTGTCTCTGTGTATAATGTTCTCCTGGTTCTTCTCCTATTACTTCGCATCAATTCCTGGAGGTCATTCCAGTTCACATGGAATTCTTCCAGTTCATTATTCCTTTGAGCGCAATAGTATTCCATCACCAACAGATACCACAATTCACTCGACCATTCCCCAATCGGACATCCCCTCATTTTTCATTTTTTGCCACCACAAAGAGCATGGCTATAAATATTTTTGTACAAGTCATTTTTCCCTATGAAAAATGTATAAACCTTTACCTATGAAAAAGGCATAAACTCTTTGGGGTATAAACCCAGCAGTGTTATGGCTGGATCAAAGGGCAGTCTTTTATAACCCTTTGGGCATAGTTACAAATTGCCATCCAGAATGGTTGGATCAATTTACAACTGCACCAGCAATGCATTAATATCCCTATTTCACCACATCTGTAGGGTGCTTTTAAGAAAGGAATACATAAAATTTTTCCATTACTTGTTTTTTGTTAATATTTCACTCCAATTAGATTTAAATGTAATTGTGGAATGAAAGAATTGACTTGACCTAAGTTTTTGATGATTCTACCACTACATTATTCTGGTGAATTTCTCTTGATCCTACCTTTTGAATATTGCTGTCTTCCCAGTTGCTCCTAGCAAGTATCCTATAGCCATTGTGGTTGAGCATAAATGACATTTACCATTACTAAAGTCAGAAGATATATTCTGTCTCTTCTTAGGTAAGAAGTGCTTAGGTATGGCAGTTTACCAATATAAGTTTGTAAAATGAAGGAGCCAACCTATTTAATTATTAATATTCCTTATATCTTTAAAATATAATCCAAGAATAAGAAACAAACAGAATCTATGCAATTTTAAAGATATTAATGTCTTTTGCTTATCTCTTATGATGTTCAAAGAAATCAAATTGGTTCATTTCATCTCTCAAAGATTAATTGCTCATACAAAGGATTCTTTGGATTAGTCGTTATCTTTAATCAGTTAAGGTAGGATTCCCCATTTGGTAAACAATGGAGCCCAGTGTAAAGAGCTATGGATCTAGAGTCAGAGAATCCAAGATATTAACCAATCACCAAGCATTTATTAAGGATAACTTGAAAGCATACTGGACATAATGCTGGATTAAGAGTTAGAAAGAACTGAGTTTAAATTCTTCTTCAGACACACACAAGTATGACCCATAGTGAGTCATAACCTCTTTAATTCTCAAGTTAACTTTTAGAGAATGATCAAATTAATAGGTAAGCAGAAAGAAGGTTTCTCTTGTAACTTAATTGGAAAAACTGTATAAATAATTGGAAGATATGTTTTTTTCAAAATAATCAATGTCATTGATATACCAAGGGAAAAATTTTAAATGGATGTGGAACATTTTCTACAATCTCTAACCCTTTTTAAAATTAACATAAGGATAGGATATAAATGCTAGACTGGTTATTTAGAAAAATTATTTTCAACTAAGAAATTTAAACATGCTAAATTTATATTCTAGACTGTCACCCTTAACCAATGATTTGCAAATTGTCATATTTTTCTTTTTATGTCTAGCAAGATGTGTGTCAAAACTTCAAATATTTTAGCAAAATGTTAGCTCATTCTTTTGGAGAACCTTGGAAACAGAAATATAATGAAAAATTGCTTGTCTTCTCCAAGTACTAGAAACTAACTTGTGACTTCTTTTTCAATTAGTGGATAGCCTCAGACAATCTGCCCTCTAGACTTTCATTAGTGCACCAAAGATGGAACTGACATTGTAAGTGAAAAATATAATTAAATTAATTTTTTAATCATGCAGAAATTAGAGTTTAGTTAGAACATTTCACAAACATTTGTTTAAACTATATTTCCCCATTCTTTGGAAAGAGGTGGAAGGATAACTTTTTCTCATTACTGCATCAGTTAAACAATATTATTAATGATCTACTGTAGTAAAATAAACTATTTTTAACAGCTTTGGGGTTTATTTTTACATTATTGAATTCTTGCTAGAATAATTAATAATAATAATTAGCAATAAAAGTGAAAGTCTTTCGCCAAATGACCACTTTCTTTCTTTGCCCAAATAGACATACTAGTAGTGCAAAAAGGCAATTTTTACTACAAGTCATTCCTCTAAAGACTGCTGTCAGTAATTTCTTTTTTCCTTTGCCTTCAGCTCCATCCAGGAGGGTTTCTACTTGTGAGGCTCAGGCCAATTGACACTACAGAATGAGTCCTTATGTATATAGAAACTGTTTAATAGATGCTGCACTAAAGAATCCTTTGCCTTTCTTTGTCTCAAATGCTTTCTTTGTCTTCAGTCTTAAAATTGTTTTCCTACTGCTTGATCTTCATTCTTTCCCCTCCCCTACGGACCTGATTTATCAATGTTTGGATACATTTTTAATTTTTCATACCACTGTGCCCAGCTTCTTATCTAATCATTGCCCTGACTTTCGCCTTTTCATGAATGCTGGGGCTCATTTGAGGTAGATAAATATTTCCTTGCATAATAATAATAAATAATAAGTTAGCACTTAATAAACTAGATTTTCTTATCCTTTTTATAGCTTAACTTTTATATCTTTATATCTTATCCTTTTTAATAGAAAGGATATAAATAAACATTTATTAAGTACTTAATATGTACCAGGCACTGGATTAAGAGCTTTATAATTATTATTTCATTTGATCCTCATACCAACACTGTGAGGCAGATTCTGTTACTATCCCCATCATTGAGATGAAAAAGAAGACTGAAGTAAATAGAGGCTAAATTACTTGCCCAGGGTCACACATACATTTAGCATCTGAGGTCATATTTGGACTCAGGACTTTCTTAATCCAAATCAGTGTTCTATCCATTGTACTACCCAGGTGCCCTGTGTGAGGAGAGTCAGGGGAACACGGTAGGTATCTTCAAGTATTTGGAAGGATATCCTATTGAAAAGGAATAAATATGTTGTGATAGGTTCTAGATAGAAGAATTAGGTGTAAGAGGTTCAAATTACACAGAGATAAGTTTAAATTTAATCTGAGGGGGAAATGTCCTAAAAAATTCAGTTATCCAAATGAAGAACAGACTTCTTTAGCAGATGGAGTGTTTTACCCTTTCCTCTAAAGAAGTCTCCAATCAAAGGTTTAAAAACCACTTGCCCTTACTTCTAAAGAGAACTCTCAATGGAACTACATGGATGCTGATGTCTCAACAACAGATCTTGTGATTCTAGATAATAGGATGATTAATACAACACAGACCTGGGTTTCTGGGATATTACAATGGAATGGGTCAAGGATGAGTAGCTAAACAATGATACAAGAGAGAGTGAAAGAAATACAAAGAAAAGTATTCAGAGAAATTTTAGGAGGGAAGAAATTGCTTTGCCAGTGTAGCAGGTGAGTGGAATTAGGGAAAGCTCCAGAGAGGAGGTAATATCAGAGTTGAACCTAGAAGGAAAAGAGAAAAATCAAAAGGTAAAAATATGGAGTGAATACATTCCAAGATCAGGAAATGATTTTTTAAAGCATAGAAATAGATGAAAATAATAATGATAAGGGCTGAAAAACACCATACTTTACTTTGCGTTCCATTTATCCCTGTGTCCATCTTCCTACAATTTCTTTTCAAAAAATCTGAATTGATGGGATTCAGAGTGGGGTTGCACATAAAGAGAGTAATGAGGAGGGAATGGCTAGAAGACAACAATACAGTAAGCCCTAAGAAGACAAGGATCATATCTTATTTATCTTTGCGTCTCCCCTAGAATCACTATGATGGTCTGCAAAAAGCAGAAATTTAATAAATATTTGTCCAGTGAAAGAAGTTATATGCAACATTTGGATTTGCAAGCAAGCCAATGTTTGATTAACATCTATTAAGTGCCCAGCACTGGGTTGGGTATTGGACAGAGTGATAAAGACTAGATCTGTAATTATATTAATATAATAAACAACATCAATATCAGATCTCAGATATTTACATTCATTTTTGTTTTTTATATTGCATTACATTAATTTATATTAAATTAAGATCTTAGATAATTAAATAAGGTCTTAATATATTAATTGACTTGCCCAGGGACACACAGTAGGTGTCAGAAGAGATACCAGGTATATTTGGTTCTGATTCCAGTTCCCTAGCCACCAAACTATATTGCTGCTAAGTGCTGGGGATAAAAAGGTAAAAATGAATCAATCTCTGACCTTAAAATGTTTACATTCTTTTGGGGAGAAGACATGTTTGTGAATAATTAAGCGCGAAGCAATTAAAGGGTAATTTTGGGGGTAGTTAATAGATGAAAGGGTAAGAAGAATCCTAATTTTTTTAAAGTAGTTGTATGTCTGTCAAATTCAATGCCTTGGCAACAGTCTGAAATGGGAAAAAAACATTAAAGCACATTGGACCCTTGTCAACAAGTGGTACAGGAGTACACTTCCCTCCAGGAAGAATGCATTACAGAAGCTTAAGGTTGTGCAAATAAGCAAAAGCTATATTTCTACTGATAGGTCTTGGAATAAATCCTCATCCTCTTTGATCTTAAGGGACATGATACAAAAATACCCCTGCCAACACCTGCAAGTATATTTCTTCTTATCTCTTGTGTTTAGAACCAAGCTCCATACTTAGAAATTCAGCTTTTATTTCAGAAGAAGCTTTTGAGGCATGGAATTATTAAATGTGTATCCTAGTCCAAGTCCAAAGCTTTCATCTAAGGACCAGGCTTGCTTCAAGCCCAACATGCTGCATCACGAGAAGGCCTGAATAATTCACTCACAAGAATAAGAGAATGAGGCTCTGACTGAGTGATTCAGCCGTGTTATTGCTTTCAGTCTTTTCACTGCCTTCTTCGTCTAGATCAAAAGCACAGGGACAAAATGAATAAAAATAAATAAATAAGAACCAAAAAATGAAAACTGTCTTCCAAAGTGAATCCATAAATCAGAGAATCTCCAAGAAGAAAGGAGGGGAAAAAAAAGAACAAGTCATTGATCAGAAACAGAGTTGGATAGTGTGGAAATGTGTATATAAAAAAGTCACTCAAAGATCAGAATTAGGAGAGACTACATGCATATATGGAATTATCAATATAGTTTTATATGCAGGTGGTTAGAAAAGTCTTTTTTTCCTCACAATTTAGTCCCTCCTGCAGAGTTAATATAAAATACTAAGTATTCAAAATAGCAAAAGGATGGAATTACTGTGATAAGATTAGTTAATAACAATTCTGGTTCTGCTTAGGAGTATCTCCTGGAACGTTTATATAACAGACCTAGAATTTCACTGATGTCTGGAGTTGCCTCTATTTTTACAGATCTGTGGCTTCTCTGTAACTTATAGTTTTAGAGATTTATGGCAGTGAGAAATTTAATAAAAATAATAATAATTAGTATTATTATAATATCTAGCATTTACATAGTACTTACTATATACTAGTCACTGTGCTGAGCACTACAAATATCTCATTCAATCCTCACAATAACCCTACAAGTTATACAAGATTATCATTCCTGTTTTACATTTGAGGAAACTATAGAGGCAAATAGAGGTTTCGTGACTTACCCAGGATCACACAGCTAGTAAAGATGTTGTCTCCTCCAATAGATCATAAATTCCACAGTGACCAAGGACTACGTCTTTTTTCTTTGTATCTACAGTGCCTAGAACAGTATCTAGCACAGAGTGGATACAAAATAATTGCTGGTTTGCTTGCTTGATTTTAAAGTTAAATGATATAATATAAAAGATCCTCCTCATTCATTCAGCGAGAATTTATTAAGAGCCTGCTCCATGAAGAACACTGTCCAGTACTGGGTCCTGGAGGAGATGTAAAGATAATTAAGATATGTCCTTATGGAGCTTACATGATTATTAGCATGTAGCCACATGCCTTCCATGCCTTTTTTCTATGCCACCCCTTTCTTTACAGTATCAGTAGACGTATATCCCCCTTTTCTTCCTTATATAGGCTCAACTTTTTGCCTCTTCTCTCCACCCTCACCAGGAATTCTCTAATGAATAGTTCTTAACCTCCTGCAACCAGTTGTCTTGGCCCTGGGGAGCTAGCCTGGAGTTCCTTGCTAGGCATTATTAGCTATGTGATGCTTGACAAGTTCCTGAACCAGTAGAGCCTCAGTTTCCTCATCTGTAAAATTCCTCAGACTTATGGGTCTCTCAGTCACTGTCAGTTCTACACTTATGATCATAAAAGATCAATTTAGCCTCATTTGGTGAGCTTTCCAAAGCTTCTTAGGGATCATGTATTCAGGGAAGCTTATTGGGATTCACTAAAGCCAAGAACCTCCCTATGGTAGGATGAAATAATGTGAACAGAGAATTTGGAGGATCAAGATGGGAGACGGGTACTGAATAGGTAATGAAAAATGAGATCACTTTCCACTGGTTTAACTATGGGAGTCAATGTACTGCCTCTGAAAACATTTACTCAGAGCTTTTCTTTACTCTTAGTCAATACTGGCCTTTACTATACCACAGTTTGAATACTTAGCTTTTAAAAATTATTATTATTAATGCTAATTATAACCCTGCCTAGGCTCTGTGTTTATACTGACACAATATTTAAGGTTGCAGTGTTTTGGAGAAAAAAATAGTATCAAACACTAAATACAAGAAAGGTGTTTGGCTAATTGTAAAGATTTATTGGTGAGAACAGCCTGCTTGCTAATTAATGTGCTGTAGGGTAACTGTTAATGGCTTCAATCGTTCCATGACACAGTATAAATACTCCTTAATGTCACCTAAGGAATGGGAAGGGAATTCTCTGTGTCAAAGAGCTATATTAACCCTAGCTTGGATAAAGCATTATATGTGACCTAGAGAAGGAAATGGTCAACTTATTCAGTATCTTTGCCAAGAAAACTTTCAATGGGGTCATAGATTTGGACAAGGCTGAAAAAGCCAATGACAACAGTAAAAACATGAATGAGTAAAGCACTTATTAAGGATTCTGAGCTTTAGCTCTAAGAATGCAAACAGAAAAAAGTAAGACGGCCCCTGATCTCAAAGAGTTCACATTCTAATGAGGTGGGGAGAGGGGTAACACATAGGATGTTTCAGATGCGAATCTAATAGAAAGCTTCCATGGTCTTTAGGATGGGGTCTTCAGCAGGAAAACAGATAGTGATGCCTCTTCTTTGATGTTATTTCCACTAAACAATCCCATCAGTTGCTGGTGTGAACTATACAACATAGCTAAAATCTTTAGTGAGAAGAATTGTCTATTTTGGGTCTTGGATGTAACATCTACAGGAGCAGTTAGTGGTGTACAACTTCTCAGGATCATGGACACTCAACTGAAAGCAATGCTATTCCTGAAGCTCTTAGATTTAGGGCACTGGGCTATCTCCATCAGGTTCTAAGGGTAGATGATGATCAAGGTGGCAAGGGCTTAGTTTGGGGGTACAGGCTGCCTCTTTTTTTCTCCCTCAGGTTACTTTAATGCTTCAATTAAGCCAGCTGATATTCTCTTTATGGAGCAGTTGGCTGGTCATCTTTGGGATGACTAGTTCCTTTATAGAGGGTGCTTTCCCAGATGAAGGAGGGCAAAATTGATGGTTTGGGGGGATGTGGGCTGCCACTCCCAGAGCTCTGTGCCTTATTGGCAATTGCTGAAAGGGGTAAGAAAGGTGAGCCCACATTCCACATTGATTTATTTTCCTTCAGTGACAGCTATGGCGTCTGGACTAGAAGCAGGTCTAATGTTTTGTGGGGCACTGCCATTCCCAAGGCTTTCCATCTCAGGGTCCTGGGCTGAGGGAAGAGAATAGTTGAGGTAATGGTTTGTTTAGCATAGGCTACCTCATTTCCTTCCCTCAGCCTGTCTTGCTGCCTCAAGGAAGCTAGTTTGCATATCCTATGTGGAGTATTGGGTTAGAATTGAGTGGTAATGGCTGATCCCTTCTCCATAGTAATTATTTACCCCAGATAATAGCTATGAGGGCTAGGTTGCAATCAAAACTTTTGGTCTTGTTAAGGCGGTTGGGAGGGTACTACTACTCCCTGAGTTCTTTTACCAATCTGATGAGCAGTTGTTGGTAGTGTCGAGAAGGATGAGACCCTTTTTCTACAATAATTTGTCCCCTTTAATGATGGCTGAACTGGAAGCAGGTCTGGAGGCAGAATAATGGGCAGAGTGCTAAGAATCCAGTCTGAAAGACTTAGGTTCATATATTGCTTCTAACATTTATGAAATGTCTAAACCTGGGTAAGTTCTTTAACCTACGTGTACCTCAGGAAACTTGCTATTCTTTTCCTATATAAAAATCTTATGGAAAGTATATACTTAAAAAGTAGATAGGGGAGTGCAACGGAAAGAGTTCTGGACCTGAGTTAGGAAGACCTGACCTCAGATTCAGCCTCAAACATAGCTATGTGATCCTAGCTTATTCTTGATGATGTTATGACAAGTGAACAATCAGACTTGGTTACCAGTTTTCCATAGGTGACCACATCTCTTCTATTCCTCATTTGGCTAAAAGATATAATTGACCTAGGTCAATTAACCTCTTTTTGCCTCATTTTCTTCATTTGTAACATGGGGATAATAGGAACATCTAGGATTGCTGTAAGAATAAAATAAGATTTATAAAGTACTTTGAAAACTTTATATATATAATCCTTATGTTTCTTATTCTTATCCCTATTTGTAGAGGATATTCCCTTTTTAAAGTTTCTTAAGCTGATGAAATCATAGCTCATTCACATAATCCTTTAAATCCATATTATCTGTTTTAACATTGAGTTCCATTAATCTATCTGTCAGTCCTGAGTAGCAACACAGAATAAAGAAGCCCTTTAAATTTATGAAGCGAAAGGATTTATCTTTTTTTCCTCCTACCCCTTAGCTTGTGTAGCAATTATTAATTATTACCAAATTAATTCTTGTCCATATAAGTCTCTCAAATATGAAGTTATTACTCAATTTTATTCAGTTCAACAAGAATTTTTTAAAGAACCTGTTATGTGTCATGCATCATCTAGGTCCTGGGCAGATAAAGATAAAAATAAAAAATTTGCACTCATAGAGCTTACATTCTTGGTGTGTGAGAAAAGAGATCAACATGGAAATTAGTATACAAAATAGATTCAAAGTAAGTGTCAGTAAGGATATAGTGGAAAGGACATTGGGAATGTCATCATGGGACCAGAGTTCAAATCTTACCTATGACAAGATGGTCTGAACTTGGGCAAGTTGACCCGTGTCTATACAATGAAGGGGTTAGACTAGATAACTGCATACCATCTTTGGCTCTAGGTGTTATTTAAATCCTAGAATCTTCTTTGCCAAGAAGAAATAACTCTCTATATTCCTTTGCCAAGGAAAATACATGCTGCAGATAAAGTCCAATGTTTGTTGTTCAAATCTTCGGTTGGTTTTATTAATTAATTTGTTTTAAAGAGACAGATTGCTTTTCTCCCCATCCTGGAAAGTTCTGAGAAACCCTGAGATTTATTGGCATGAATTTTAGGAAATGGAATCCTATATAGACAAATGCAGGCTTCATTCCCTTCATCTCTACTAGCAGGGGAAGTAACAAGGCTTATTTCTCCTATTCAAACAAGTAACCAAGACTTACACTATGATCCTATAATCAAAATTAAAAGAAGATTCCAGAACTGTTTCAGAATACATAGAATCAAAATTGATGTATTCTTCAGTTTTGCAGTATAGAATCTTGAATATATTTGACATGAACTATCAGATTTTCATTACTGTAAATTCCTCAGTTGGAAATAAAAAACTCTTTGATAGAAATCCTGTGTGGGACATAATTTATCAAGGACATTTATTCGGCTGTGTATACATTTGGTAGCATTTTATTATAGTGTTTCAAGTTTCAGCTAAAGCTTTCCCCCTTAAAGAGGTCCTCCAAAACAAGAACTTCATTCTTCTTCTCTGAACTTCATAAAACATTGGAGATTTTTGTGAATATATATTTTGCCCTGTATTCTAATTTTTGGTGCACTTGTCTCATCCCCACCTCCACCACTACCCACCTTCCAACACTACAAAAAGTTGTAAGCTCCTTTAAGGATGACTCTATTTTAAGCATATTTGCATCCCGCAAAGGCAACTAGCATGGAGCACATAGTAGATGTTCAATTATTATTTGTTTATTTGAATTGGGGATTATGTTTCTAGAAAATTCCATGATACACTGCAGTATTCTTAGAATGACAAGATGAAAAGTCTGCAAAATTCTGGGTCTTCAGGAAAAAATCACTGACCAGTAACAAGAGGAAAAGGTATAATAGTATTTAGCAGATAAAAGCAACACTTTGTGGTACCACAATTAAAATAAGAGGTTTGGCAAAGTTTTTTGACAACTTTACCAAAAGCACACAGTAATATAATAATCATGGCCTCATATTTGCTGAAAGTCAGCTGAATATTAATTCAGGAGATGATATGTCCACTGACCTAATAGCGTCCTGAGACAAGGAAGGAAGGTGGGCATGGTTAACTCTTTGGGAAAGGAGGAAAAAAAAGTCTGATATAAGGATAAGGAATTAAGGAGCTATCTATAAAGCAAACAAATGTTTGTCCTTGAGCAGTTAGTAAAATTTCTCAGAGGGTTAGGAGGAATGACTTGGGCCAAATTGTATTCCAATTACAAATTTAAAGGGAATAAATGTGCACTTCCCTTATCTATCAAATGAGATAAGAAAGGAAGAGAAGGAAACAATCATTTTAAAATGCCTACCTACTAAAGATAGAGCAATAGATCAATAGATAGATTGATAGATTGATCAATAGGTTTATATGTAGGTAGATGGACTTTGTACTAAGCTCTTTACAATATACATATGTGTATACAAATATTATTTTTTATCCTCACAATAACCTTGTTCTTTTACTCTTTTTTTCTGGTTGAGGAAATTGTGATGTTAGTGTCCAAATATAGTATACCCAATGTTCCCAATGGTGAAAAGTATTTATTATAAAAAATCTTTGCATATCTTTTCCAGTTTAATTTGAAATTCTTCCTCTATTATTCTTGATGATGTTATGACAAGTGAACAAGTATACTTTGTTATCATTTTTCCAAAGGTGACCACATCTCTTCTATTTCTCCTTTGGTTAAAAGATATAAAAATAATAAAAGATCGCATTATGTATATTATGCTATTATCAAATAAAGTATTTGATTTAGGAAATACCATCTTAAAATCTGTAATCAAACAAAGTATCTATAGCAGTTTAGCAGATGAAGCAGCAACAGGTGTTACCACGTGGTACTAGTGAAACTAAGAGAATTGAGGAAAGTTATATTTTCATGGTGATCAAAGACACCAAAGTGATTAAAATAATGATGGTTCTATATTTTCTGAAGTCAACTGAGTAGTAAAATAGGAAATGCCCAAAGATATTATATTCCCCTCCTTATAACAATAAATATAAGATCCATACAAGATTGCCTTAACAATTTACAAGCTAATGCAAGATTTCTTTAATGATTCAAAAGGGACAAATTTGATGAACCACTGATTAATATATATTATTATCATGAAGAAAACAAATTTTAAAACAAGGATACACACACACACATACTTTTCATACAACTTTGCCCCTGTCATAGAGTCAACACATTTAATTCTCCAAATCAAAGAGGGTATCCTCTTTTGCTAAACTGTTTATTATCTTTTCATAATTTTCTTCCTTTGCATTCATTTCTTTACTTATATTTTTCCTCTGTTTTTATTTTTATTATGTATATTTTAATTACTTGTCAATATAATTTCTTAATATTCATTTTCTGACATTTTGCAATCCATGTTCTTTCTCTCTCCCATCTCTCTCCCATACCAAAGAAGGCAAGTATTATGATATAGGTTGTACATGCAATAAATATTTCCATGATCATTATGTTGTGGAAAAGGACTTATAATGCTTATGCTAGACAAAAATTCATGGAGGAAATAAAGTAAAGAATGTTATGCTTCAATTTGCATCCAAAATCTGTTCCTCTTAAGGTGGTAGATACCTTTTCTTTTTTTTTTTTTTTTTGGCATGAGTCTCTTGAAGTTGTCCAAATTCTTTTTAAGCTCATTTCCAATTTTCAGTGTCAAATCCTTGGAGAGTACTGAACATAAATTAAATGGAGGTAATGCTACTTGTCCTACCTACTACACACAGCACGGGATTTTTGTTGTGAAGTGCAAATGACATACAGTGTGTGAAAACATTCTGTAAATCATAAAGCCTAATAGAAATAAGCAGTTATTCTTCATACTGTTGAAATAGCTCCCCCAGGAAGAATAAGGATTTAAAAGAATTAGACATGATTTAAGAAATAATAAAGGCATAAAAAATGATCATCCATACATAGAAGAAAAGGAGAGGTTATAAGGAAATAGCAGATTTGCAAGACAAAAGCATTGTTTTAGAAAGCTGGCTCTGCACCATGAAAAAAATCAAGAAAGAAACAACAGTTATAGAGGAACAAAGAGAATAATGCAAAAGCTGGAAATTGAATTCAACTTTCAAGAAGCATGAAAAAAGATAAATAAAAATATTCCAGCATAAGAAGAATATCACAAAAAGAAGACAAAAGAAAAAAAGGAAATATTCTGTTAAATGGAGGAAATAAATAAGGTTCAGAAATTTCATTAAAAGATAGGATATATCCAATGTTTAGCTTTTTCTTCCCTTATTTTCCTTTACCTCTATTCTGATAAAATTTATGAATCTAGAAGATGAGCAGGACAAAAATATGATCATAAAAGTAAATCTAACTAGGCTAGGGAAAAATCTGGCAAAGACAAATATGGCTTCTTCAAATCAAATGGGCAGGCCCACAGGTCTAGCCATTCATTGTATTCAAAGGTGATATGCAAAGAAACTAAAGAATATAACATAGTCTATAGTGATTGTCTTTTAAAATGGAAAACATTTTTCCTTGTGATTTGAAGATTTTTCTGTACTCAGAAAATGGGGTTGGGAGTCTGGAGAAAATGCCCATAAATTCTACTTAAATAATGTTCAAATAAGAACAAGGTAAGGATTAAAAACAATAACAAAACAAAAATAGTCTTTTTAAAGACCACATCTTTTTAAAGTCTTCTTACTTTCCTTCTTTGCTAGAATAAAAGGCCTTATAATGAAATAGAAGTTAGTTGTCCTAACTACAACATAGGTTAACCTATCTCATTTTAAAACCTTATCTATATACTGTGGAATTACAATAGGAATCATATTTATTATATAGGATATAATTCAACAGAAGGTTACACCTGGAAAAATTAGTATTGTTTGTGTAATATCATATGATAATAAGGGGTGTAGAGTAGATCCCTCTTTGGCCCAATATTTAGCATTTTCATTCTAACTTGGAGTACAGAATATAAAATATTCTTAAGTTTTCACATGACATCAAGATAGAATCCTTAGCCATCATCTTGGGATATGGGACAGAGATGCAAATCGTCTAAGGAAAGTAAGTATTGTTTAGTAAAGATAATTAAAAAATAAAAGACAAAAAAGACAAGGATAGCCTAAATTAGTATGATACATACATATATTTAAGTAAATATATGATGTATGTACATATACACACATATACACAAATCCAGGTATCATCATTAGTAAGTAATTTAGCACTATAGTATAGTGTCGAAGTTTTATAGATAAATTTCAGGGGGTTCATATAATTTATTTCCCTTTGGAATGCTCTATCAAGAGTATGCTGTAGCCACCTAGATCTAGCCCTTGTGAATGAGTTGTTAAATTTTCAGTATGAGCATTTAAACTTCTAAAATAGTCAAATTACAAATGAGGACTTTGTTTAATGTCTTGTTGATTGTCTAGATTTAAGAAAATGATGGAGAAAATGTTAATGTACATTTAGAAAACAATTCATGTGCTTTTTTCATTTTTATTCCACGTCCTTTATAGTTATGCATTTGAAGACATTCTGAATAGGAGTCAATCAAACACACATACACACAGAGGTTAAGAATTCCTGTCATAGGAGATAGAACATGGGTCTAGTAGTCAAAAGATCAATTTTTGATTCCAAGATCTGATACTATTTGTTATCATGACCTTAAGCAAGTCATTTCACCTTCATTAGATTTCCAAATACTTAAATTATTTCTATATAAAATGGAAGAAATATATTTAGATGATATCTAATGTTTCATAAAACTCCAGCTCTATGAGGTAGTCAGTTAGATTAAATACAGAAGTTAGAGAATTGAGCCTGAAATCAGTAAGAACGGAGTTCAAGCCTTGCCTCAGACACTTATGTAACTTAGATCACATCACTTAACATCCATATACCTCTATTTTCTCATCTGTAAAATAGGGTAAATAATAGCACCTACCTCCAAGGATGGTTGTGGTAATATAATATGATATTTATAGAATTCTTCACATACATTAAAGAGCCATATAAATGCTAGAAGTTATTATTATGATTCTAATAGTCATAACTGAGTCCCCAATGACAAAAATTGATGTGTGTGCCCTATCTCCCCCACTGCCGAAGACCATTCCATGGGAAGATACTGTGAAAGATTTGGAATTTAACTCTCTTGGTTATTTTAGCTATGGTAAAGAAGGATGACCAACCAGCTTAGAACTGGAAGATTCCAATTAGAATCCTAACTTCTGAATTAACCACAAGACTATAGGTAAATCATTTCTCTTCTTTAAACCTCAATTTCCTCCTCTATCAATGAGATTTTTCTCACAGCATTCCTAAAGTTCCCTTTAGCCCTAAAATCCTATGATTTTCTGTATTAAAGAGAAAGTTGTTGTCTATAATTCAGTTCAAAGAGATTTTGAAGTGCTTAAAAAAATTTAAAATTCAATCAAATGTCTATACTGACTAGAGTTTTAATCTTTTTAGGAGTAGAAAGAAGAATATCACTACTTTTTAAAGAGAACAATCTCTATTACAATGTAGACTAAAAGTTCTTTAGCTGAAATATTCCCCCAAATGCTTTGTCTTTACAGCTGCAGTATAGCAGAATTTGCATTTCAATTAATGTGCCCAAGTGCAGAGCATTAAGCTCACAAGCAAAGAATGTATTTTCCAACTTTCAGACTTAAAAAAAAAGAAAACAACACAACTCAATCCTCCTACCCATGTGAAAGATATGGTTTTTTTTATTGTTTTAAATTTGGCATAATGACTGCTCTGTTTTAATTAAGCTCTTTTAGTCTACAACTTTAAAAAGTGTTTTGAAATGCCAATTAACTATAGTTGAGAAGCCTATTTCAACCATTAGTTGAGGCTATGATTTGTTTCTTTGAACATACATAATTGTCAGTATCATATGTAAATATGTCATTGTAGAAACACTGTAATCTTGGAAAGGAGACAGCCAAGATGAATTGTTTTAAGGAAGAAGGTGCTTCAATGTCTGAACTGGTTTCTAAAAACTAAATCAGTTGTGATTTCCAGGATAATAGTGTCTCTAAGAAAATTCATTAATAATGAGAATATATTCCAACCTTCCAAAGTATGGAGGATGTAGTGGCTGGCATTTTAACCAATAAAATGAATTAAGACCATGTCTGCAAGTATAACATCATTTATTCATAGCAGCATGCAATCTCTCAATAAAGGATGGGACCAGAGCACATTGCCTCCGCATAGAAAGATCAGGAACAAAAAGCTTCAGAGCCTTTTAATAGATTTGGATGCTCCTTATGATTGCCCTGATAGTATATCATTTGGACCTCCTGGCAGCCCCAGTTAGTGGATATTTTGAAAGAAGAGGTAGATTTAGAGAGCTCAACTCCTCCACCATTACATCATCACAAGTGGAGGACTATTCCTCAGGTGACCTGGACTCTACAGATTCATTAAGATAGGAAAATGTGGCAGAATCATTCTTTTCTGGTATTTTAAGAAATTGAACATCAGAGAGCTTATGAAGTCTAATTTATTCTACCAATCTTTAGCTAGAAAAATATGAATTGTCTCAATTATATTTTCAGAGTTTCTTTTCTCTATTTTAGACCTACTCATCCAAAATTTAGATATGTTTAAATAGCTTATGGAGAATTTTCGTGTTAATACATCAATGGACAGAGGAATTGAGTCTGCCTTTTAACAAAAGTCAGAAGCCCTAGCCCAGTAAGATGCCTTGGGGTCTTGGAGTAGATTATTTTAGCTTGAAAACTGAACTGCCTTATCTTTAGAAGTTGGGATTTGGGAAAATAAAATGGTTTCACATGGAAATATTGCTAATAAACCATATAATTCAACATTAATTTTCCTCAAGGGACAAGGTAGTAAAAGGATTTTCTAATCTCACTTACCTTGGAAGTATAGCCATTTAGCCCAATCCCCCAGATTTGACTAAAATTTTCATCTTCTTCATATGAGGACAGGTTCTCCTCTCCTTAGGCAGCTCAATGACCACTCTCATTCCCCTCCTCCTGGAAGTTTGCCATATTGCTGGCAGAATTAATGAATAGATCTTATCTTCCCTTTAGAAGCTCAAAACTACAGTCCTGAAGTGATCCACCAGCCTTGAACTTCCTAATAGCAGGGATTAAAGGCAGGCATTGCTATACCTCATCACAGTTTGGTTGAAATGAGAATATATGTTCTCTGGAAGTATTAAAATTGAGAGTTGATATGTTTGTGTTGAAAGTAACATGCAGATAGATAGGAATAAAGCTATCTACACACACACATATGTATGTATATGAACTGAATACTGTCATCAAACTCCATTTTTCAGTCACTGCGCTATCATAATTATTGTACAATTTGCATAATAGCATTGTTTATATATTCTCAGATTCTTAGTTAATAGTGTTTTCTTAGTTAATAGTGTTTTGGAAACATAAATCACCATGTGCATCCTACCAGTATGCAAGAAGTGAAATACTGGGCTAATTGAATGACAAAGTTCTAGATGCCACACATTTCTCCTCTCCACTCCCATTTTGCTGAAGCCAAGGAGTGATTCATCTAAATATTTCCCACAGATGTAATTCACCAAACCTGATAATTAAAGGCAATGTTTTTCCCCAGGCTTAGTACCATTTGTCTGTAAGATACAAAATTATTCCACAGAGCTGACGATTCTATATTAAATAAGCCCTGTTGTTATTCAGCAGCCTTATAAAAAATTCTCAATGTTCTACTCTGTTCCCTGCATGTCTTCTCCAAATACTGACTTTGTTCTGCTTTATGGTCTTATTCAAGCTTTCAATTTGTGTTCTCTAAAGTTTTATAGCTCAATAAAATCATGTAAATTGAATTTCTGGGTGGAAAAAACCAATATCTACTTCTGAAATCTCAGATTCCAAAGGACACATAAAAAGATTTGGAATCATATCACGTCTGACTTTTTTTTCCTTCCTTCAATTACTGTCAGAAAACAATTTCATTCTGTTCAAGTCAAATAGGGAAATCTAAAAATCAGAAGCACAAAATTTGGCCTAGGTTTTGATTCTGATCTTTCTGTATTGACTGACATCATCCAGGAGGCAGAAATTGGGAAGGTAAAGGAAGAGCTAATGACAAGTGTGCTGATAAATGTCTCCCCTCAAAATTGGGGACACACTTTTAAGTTTAATCTTCATTATTAATATTTTCTTCCTTACTTTCTTCAGTCTCTAGACAAACAACAAAACAATAAATCAAACCCTGATTTATAGCCTTTGCTGATTTTCAAGATGTATTTGATCATGATGAAAATTTAACAATCACAGTCAATTAGAGCATGCTTCAACAAACCCCCAGATGATAGTGAGTGATTTATTGACCCAGTCTTTCTTTATCTTCACTTCAAAACTCCCTCACTGTACCCAGAATATGAAAAGTGCTGTCTCTTTTTTTAATAGGGAGAGGAAAAGAACTCTTTAGTCCTCAGATTTCAGTGATAGTGAAGCTAGATGAGTATAAAGTATTGGATATCCATTGAGATCTTAGATAATCACACAAATTGAAATTTATATAGTCCTTTCATCTTTACAACCTATGAATCTGTCAGTACAAGTTTTATTTCTAATTTACAGAAAAAGAAACTGAGGCTCTGAAAACTTGCTGAACTGAAAGTTGTCTTGTTCCCTTGACTTGAACATCAAGAGATCTTTCTATTATTTCTTGCCTCCTACTAGGTTACTTTGACTTGCTTCTTCAACTCTTGGGTTCCACTGAGTCATTGTGGTATACTGCACAGTACTGGACTTGGAGTCGGCTGATCTAGGTTAGACTCTTATCTTAAACAATTAAGTGTTTGACTGATGATATCAGTCTCCCAGAGCTTCAGTGTATGTGTCTTTTGGCAAGTAATTTAAACTCTCTGAGCCTTTTATGTTTTCATATATAAAAAAAAGAATAAGTGCCTATGACATACCACTTTGCTAAGTTGTAGAGTTGAAACAAAAGACAAAAATAACCTTTGCTTTCAAAAACCTCGTAGTCTAGTAGGGAGATGATATGGAAATATCTCTGTATAAGCAAAAGAAGAAATTGTAGATCATCTACAGGGGAATATGCAAATATCGAGGGGAAGAGACATCAGGTAATAGGTAAAATGTTAGCATAAAGGAGATAATTTTTGTAAAGTGTTTTGTAAACCTCAAAATGCTTTATAAATATTATTATTAATGTTTTTTGAAGATGCCAAAGGTTTAATCAAATATTCAGCATGGTCAGTAAATTTAAACCAACATCATATCTGGGGCTCCAAGTCCCCTCCCCAACCTTCCCTCCTCTGTCGCTGCCCAGCCCACTGAGTTATTATTATTGTTGTTAACAAGAGGGAAACAATGGTGACAAAGCTTAATCCTTATCTCAGCAACATATGTACTTATATTTTAAATGGTAAAGTGTTAAGGTTGTCACCAAAGATGACATTGTTTCTCATTTCCTATGGGTCATAAGATACACCCATGGTGAACATGATGAATCAACACTTTAATTGAAACTATGGATTTTTGTCAGCAAACTTCCTTTGCTATGGCCTTCCTGAGGTTCTTCAACCTGTAAAATTTGGTTCCTTAATATTACAGCCATCCATGTTCAATAATATTGGTCTGTGTTCCTCATTTGTTTTTCTGTTCCTTATTTTCAAAATGCAGTTGGGTTGACTTATCCAAGGTTAAATTTGTATTATTAAATATGTGTCTCTTTTTGTGATTCCATCACTTTTTTTTCCTTCCCTAAATTTCCTTGTAAGTAATGAGCTTTAAATTTGGAAAGCTAAAAAGGACTAAGGATATTGAATCATAAGGACAAGGTTTTCATGCCAGCTCATGTATTTACTAGTTATATTGTATTCAACACAGAAGAAATCATCCAAAGCCCACATTTTTTTTTACAGAAAAAGAATTGTGGACCATAGAGAATTTGAGTGACTTGCCTAAGATTATGGAGCCAATTAGAAGCAGAGTCAGGTTTCAAATCAAAGGCCTGCTTTAATGGCAATCCAGTTCTCTTGCCAAAGTTCCATGATACAAGTCATATCTTCTCTCAACCTCAGTTTATTGATATGTCTTGCAGCATGGGGACAAAATTGTGGGATATGTTTACTTGATAGCATAGTGGGATTGTGGGGAAAATTAAAAACACTTTATCTGTATAAATTTTGTATAAATTTGTATTTATACATTGTACATTTATACATTTGTACAATGTATAAATACAAATTGTACAATTGTAAATTTGTATTTATACATTTATACATTGTATAAATAAATATAGGTTGGCTTATCCAAGGTTAAATTTGTATTATTAAATATATTTGTATGTGTGTCTCTTTTTGTGATTCCATCCTTTTTCCTTCCCTAAATATCCTTGTAGGTAACAAGCTTTAAATTTGGGAGCTAAAAAAGACTAGGATTTTTAATCAGAAGGGCAAGGTTTTCATCCCAACTCATGTATTTACTAGTCATATTGTGTTCGAGCTGGAAGAAATCATCCAAAGCCCACATTTTTTACAGAAAAAAAATTGTGGACCACAGAGAATTTGAGTAACTTGTCCAAGATTATGCAGGCAATTAGAAGCAGAGTCAGGTTTCAAACCAAAGGTCTGCTTTAATGACAATCCAGTTCTCTTGCCATAGTTCCATGATGCAAGTCATATCTTCTCTCAACCTCAGTTTATTGATCTGCTGTGGAGCATGGGGACAAAATTGTGGGGTGTTTACTTGGTAGCATAATGGGATTGTGGGGAAAATAAGAACACTTTATAAGCTGTAATACTAATTATATAAATATGGGCTATTATCATCACTCTCACCTCTTCCCTATAGTATATTCAAACAGTTTTGCCCTTGTCTTACATCTTGACCTCACAAAAGTATTATCATGTGGTACTGAGGAGTCTCACACAAAAGATGGCACCCACATTTCACTTCATTCTGTTATATAATTTTAATGAATTTAAAAAATGAGCATTCTTAGGAGAAAAGAATATCACTTAGATCCCTGAATTATAATTTAATGTGTAATAAATTATTAACTTTGGTGTGAAAGGACTCTAATCTCAGCTTACTCCATAGTGCCTTGGTGACCGGGAGCAGCTAAATCCAACTCTCTGCCTCTCATTTCCCAAATCTATAAAATGATAATTTGGGTCTAGGTGATCAGTGAGGTCCTTCCTAGTCCCAAAGGCATTGTCCTATAATTTTATATAATACATCACTTAGTTTATGCTATAATGCCTTCTCTACTATCATTCAAATATTTGTCTTTTTTATGATGCTGACTATATGTACATCATTCTGGAAATTATCATAATGCATTCATGGGTATATTATGGGAGAAACTGATATTTTGAAAACAAAGATTACTTACCAACCTAACTAGCTAAAATTATTAATATATAAATATCAGGGTACCCCTTTATTAACACAGATATCAGAAGGTAACTTTACTAGAGGTCTGCTGTGTAAAATTGTTCTATTTTTGTTTTTGTGAACTAGACCAGTATATATCTGAGGCCAAATAATAAGTAGAAGCAATAGCTGGATCTTCTTATAATCTTCTCCTTTCTTTTTATTACTGCTGCTGAATGTATTCAGTTCTGCAAAGCACTGATGGTATTCTGTCATCAGAGCTTTAGAGGGCAGCAAAGGAGTTATCTAGAGGGTAAAATGTGTTTACTCTGCTCTTTGGGGGAAAATATTCCAGGCAGTCTTCAAAAATCATTACTACTGGAAAAAGAGCAAGGGTTAATAAAAAATTCCTTCAAATGATTTTGATTTTTGTTCTCCTAGATAGCATCGCTCATGGGAAAAAAAGGAACTTAATCAAGGAAATAGCTTTCTTGGATAAGCCTAACTCAGACAGGGAAGAGGGAAATACCTATTTATGATTTTAAAAGCCTCGCATTCAGGACACTGGAGTTCCATTCTTGGTTTTACTTTCACTTACTAAAGAATCCAGAATAATACTTTATTTTAAAAAAATATTTAGTGCTTATAAAAATGCACATTTTGTTTTAGAAGGAGTTTGTTTTGTTTATGTGTAATTTTTAAAAATATATACAGAGAGGTGAAGAAAAAGGGTATATCCCTTTAAAGAATCAGGTTTGGAAAGATTTGAAAATCAGGATAGCTAATAAATAATCTTAAACTGATGCAAATTAACTTTTACACACACACAGACTCCAAAGAGCAAAAGAAGACACTGCTTTAAAGAGGGGCAAAATTTCTCTTTTAGAAAAAAATGACAAGCATCAGCCTGTAGATATTTACATACAATCATAAGTATTTCTTCTGACACAGTTCACCTGTGAGGAATTGAAAGGATTCTTTCTGTGCATAAGTTAGAAACAGGAAATAAAAGGAGAAAAAAGGCTTTGAGAAATAAATGGGCAGTATTCTAAAGACCCATTAATGTTTTTTTCTCCAACAAATCATAACATATACTTCATAGTGAATTTTGTAAAAGCTTTTTTGTTATAGTTGTTGCAAAACTGCTGTCCTAAAGGCACCCAGCGCTGAAGCTCAATTTGCGATTAAGTCCCAGAAGGCTGATGACTTTGGAACAACTTGACAAGGTGAAAATTCTCCTTAGGCCAAGATAAAAAGTAGTGTTGGTTTAGATATTGATTATTTGGCCACAATGACAGGCTGTAGGATGGGGATGATATGAGCCTGTTACTCTCCTCTATGTACTACTCTTCAGTTTGGCACAGGCTCTCTCTCACATCTGGAATTTATTCCTTCTTTAACTTTGCTCTTTAGAATGCAGAGCTAAGGCAGAAGTCAGGCGTCATCTTACAGAAAGGGCCTTCCCTGTCTTTCCTTGACTGTATACATGTGTATATGGGGTGCCATACCATCTGGGTGCTATAGTGGATAGAGTGCCAGGCTTGGAATCAGTTCTGATCTGGCTTCAGACATTCATTAGCTATGCCTGATTGAGTCACTTAATCCTGTTTGCCTTGGTTTCTTCATCAGTAAAGTGAGCTGGAGAAGGAAATGGCAAATCACACCAGTATATTTTCCAAGAAAATCACAGAAGGTGTCACAAAAAATCAGACACATCTGAAACAAGTGATCTGCGTATAGGTTCTGTGTCTCCCCTTTAAATATGGTGAGCTCATTGAGGATGGGAGCTGGTTTGTTTTGTTTGTTTTGAATATAATGTTAGGTACCTAATAAATGTTTATTGAGTTGAATTGAGTTGGATTAGAGGCTTGGTCTCTGGTTTTGAATATTGCATCATCTATTCATTCAACAATCATTCATTAAATGCCTCTATTATACCAGGTACTAAGATAGCTTTCAGAGCATAGCAGACACAAATAAGTAAAACACAAAATTATAATAATAATGCAAAGAAAAATTCCAACGTAGATGCTATGAAAGTGATGGGTGTATTGTCTTGTCATTTTCATCTTAAAAAATTAAAGTATATAAAATCTGCCTTTCTAAAAGTTCTCCAATAAAAAGGATTGATCCCAGGAATTATGATCAGAGAATATGAGTATGAATTTCTGCTAGCTCTGTGACCTTGGTCAAGTTACAAATTTGTCTGAGTATTAGTTCTCTTATTTTAAAAAGGAGCATATTAAATAAACTTTAAAGTCTTTTTAATCCTAAATCTATTTTCCTTTTAACTCTCAAATCCAATGGTAAATTGAGACTAGTAGATATTTCATAATTAAGTAAACATTTTACTATTTTATGAACAACTAGGATATACTGGGATTGTTAGTCTTGACCACTCAGGACCTTGGTGATTTCTTAGCTCATACTACCTCTAGCATTAAATTTATCTAGTTCTAATATAGGTCAGAGGCATTTATACACAAAATAAATCACTCAGAATGTTTCCACCCATTAGCAACACCCAATATCCCTTAAAGTTTTCATCAAAAGTCTCTCCAAGAAAGTATTATTATCTTAGTAAATAATTGAATTGGATTATCCAAAAGAATGGTAAAGACATATTTGTGTCTCAGAAGTATCCACTATCTCAATTCTTCCCATCCCCACCATGACAGAAGCTCATTATAGTACTTCTTAAGAGTGAAATGAACACAAAATTCAGGTGCTTAAAGCAGCTTCCTAACCCTTGAGGGCATAAGATGTGGATAGGTTTGCAAAATGTTTTACCTGGTCCTCCTGGCAGTGTGTGAGCCTTGACTTTTTGTTGTTCTTTCTTGAGACAAAGTCTATTGCTCAAGATGGAATGAATCACTTAAGCTGTTTCTTAGATGGTCACCAATCACCATATTGGTGACAGACTTAGAAAAGACACATGAATGCCTTTGACCATACCACAGATCACTACTGATGGGCTCAAGTGATCCCCCAGCAAGAGAAATCATAGATATGTGTCATTATGCCTGCCCCAGTCAATTAGAATTCTAAAGTAGACCTAAAGCCCAGAGAAATAGTTGCTGCTTATCGGCTTGGACAGGAAGGATGTTACTCACACTGCTTCCCCCCATCAACTGGATTCCTTGATTATAGTATAGTAAGGTGCCTCCACGGGTACTGAGGTATTCCAAGGCATGTAAAGTATCTCCCCCTTTTCCCTCCACCCCCAAACACATACCCCCCCACACACACACCATACATACCTTTACTGTACATGCCTTTCCTGTACCTCTCTGCCTTCTGACATTCCCCTTCTAAACTGAGGCATGAATTCTAAGAACCTTTGGTCTCTCCTCAAGGTGGAGCAAACACACTGGGGCATTGACACTCCTAGAGACCTCCATCCCATTTCCCAAAAACAGGAAAATAACTAGGAAAGCTGAAGCCACTACAATCAAGATAATCTTTATTAAGGTTATATATACATGTGCACATGGAGCAAATTGGTCTATTACAAAGTCTCAAGGTTTGGTGGACCAGTGGCTATACTTATAATTCTTAGCAAAGGGGAGGCATAAAAGTAGTAATTCCAGGGAGACAGAGATATTCATATGTTGGGTACTGGTGGGGGAGGTGGGGAAGAACAATCAGGACTCATATAGTGGACAGTCTTAAAGTCTTCTAAAATGTGTATATGGGAATGCAAAAAAGTTTTAGATGATTCACATCTGCTATGCTACAGAATACAGATCAAACTTTTCAAATAATTTCTATGACTATATCATGGCGGTTTGAAATTTGGGGGAGGAAGAGAAGGAAAAAGAAACTATTTCTTTTCTTTTCTAAGTTTATGGTCAGTTCATTTCAATGCTTCATCCATTGCTTGTTCCAGAGATGGTACAAAAGCAAAGCAAAATTCAGACAGGCTTTTCCTCTAGTGTGGAACCTTGTGCAAGTGCCTCACTTGCCATGCTGATCCTCTCTCCATTTTTGTAAAATGAGCAAAGCAAAAATCATTGCCTGAAAGGACTGTTGTGAGAATCAAAACCTAATGTATGTAAAATGATTTCTAAATATAGACAATTTCTCTAGAGCTCCCTGCTCAAATCAGAGAAAATAGTGGGAAGAACAGTCCTTGATTTATGCCTGCCATTCCTATTCACAGAGCCTGCCACATCTAAGAAAATATTACCATTTTTCTCTTGTAGTCTTAAAGTGTACATGCCCTTTCTATTCCCTTGTGTCTTCAGTTTCTCTTGACACTGCCTTTTCTATTCTTCTTCTCCTTGGATATCTTAGCCACAATCCCTACAGGTTCCACAGATATGCCATCCATCTGTCCTTGTGCTGGGCAAAGGGCCAGAGCCCAGACAAGCAGGCTGGAAGCCAGACACAGTAGAAATTTTATTTGCATGACTGCTCTAGGATGAAGTTAATCTATACATCAGTTTGTTTTCCCCTGAACACTTTCAAATATCAGTATCTCATTCCAGTGGAGTAACTGCTACACTTTCTGATTGATTCATTACTTTTTTTGAGTGTAGGGGGAAGAACAATCAGGGAAAGGAAAGGAAAGAAGTAGGAGATGAAGAAAGAGTAATATAGAATGTCTGGAAATATTTCTAATAGTGTATTGGTAACAAGATTTTCATTCCTATTAAGAAAAAAATAAGGAGAATGTAGCTTACATGCTAAGAGGCATACAACCTGGCAAGAAGGTAAGAATGTGGTGCCAGTAAGCTGCCAATAAGGAATTAAAAGATAACATGGAATGCAGCCCAGAACTGTGTGGAGCAGCTTGGGCTAAATGGAAGATCAGCCAGCAACAGATGACAAATGATCCTTAGGCAATGATCAAATCCATTCATTTGGAAAGAAAGACCATGGCCAAAGAAGAGATCAGCCTTCCCTAAATGAAAGGATTCTTTTTAAAAAAAGAAGAAGGAAAAAATGATCTATGAAATTGAATGAAGAGTTAAAAAAAGATGTTGTATACAAAAGGCATGACCATTTTTTAAGGAAACAAGGGGGAAATATGTAAGAAAATAACAAAGAGTTCCTGGGTGGACAGGATGATTCATTTGGAACTTCCATCAAAGGAGAAGACCTGAAGCTATGAGGAAGCCTAAGGACAGCCTAGAGTGATTGAAACAGAAAATTACTCTGTTCAAATCATCCCGAGTATTAAAATAAAAAAATTCTTTATGGAAGAGAGAAAATAAGTAATTTTGGGCCCTATTAAGTACCATTTCAATTCATTATAGGAATTCTTTTGTGAATACAAAACTATTTTATTGAGCAAGAAGCAATTCTAAACAACATTTGTTTATTCTATGCCCACTTTCATATACCTCTCAAGTGTGAAAGCAGAAAATTGAATCAATCTAAGTAAAGATCCATTCATCTGGACAAACTTGGGCTCAATTGAATATGACTCGGTCCCTTGTACTAAAAAATAAAATGAAATAAAAAACATAGAGAACCCAGGGAATCAAAAAATTCTTAACTGCCATTTGTGTCCCCATAAGCTATATATATTTCTGGCTATATGCAAATTTTCTTCTCTTTAAAACACATTCAGGGTTAGCCAGACAAAATTGTGAATTGTATGCAATGGTCATATAACTAATTCTGTTGTATGTATGTAAACATGTAGACATGGAGTAAGGAAATGGAAAGCAGAAGTAAGAAAATAAAATAAAAATGGAACTTGATACTTACAAGGGATGTTAGTGGTCATATCTTCCAAATTACATATTAAAGGAATCCACATTATAACATACTTGATAAGGGATCATCCAGCCATCATTATTATAATATTTTATTATATGATGTGGCATTATATAATAATAACATTTAAAATATAATATGTTATAAAATATTAATAAAATATATTATATTATAAAATATGATGATGATATTGATGTGGTGTATTAATATGTATTAAATATATTAAATAAATGACAAAAATTACAAATGACCAAAGAGTTTAAAAAGAGATGTTTAAGATTGTTGCAGCTATCAGTTGTCAATTCTAACTTGTATAAAAACAGTAATAATGATAATAATATCTAGCATTTATATAACACATAAACATTTGCAAACTACTTGAGAGATGTACTCTTACTATATCCCACAACAACCTTGAGTGGTAGGTGTCATTCTCATCACCATGTTATAGAGTTGGAAACTAAGGCAAAGCTTAAATGACTAGCCCAGGGTCAAACAGTAACAATCAGTAAGTATCTATGTACAAATCTGAATTCAGGATTTCCTGACTCCGTGTCCAATGTTCCATCCACAATTCCATCTAACTACATTGATGTGGTATTTGGTAAAGACTTTTGTATGAGGAATGTTTTAAAAATATACCCTGAAAGACATTCGTGAACAGAAAATTAGATAGGCTTGTCAGGGGGCAAATTTAAAGGATAACAGTTGGATAAACTAAGTATAGAATTAGAACTCTGAATTTGGAAAGATTTTGCCTTAGATTTCCATTGATATGAGTAGATTCTCTCTGAAGGATTTATGGAAAGTCATAGGCAAGAATCTCACAGAATCAGACAGTGTATGGATGGATTTCACTCTTGGCAGGAGAAGATATGATGACAGCAGTGAAGATGAAGAGTAGATCAAGATATGGGAATACAAATTTAAATCAAAGAGAACTATCCTGGGGAACAGAAGTGTTGTGCTGAAAGTGAGGAGAGGGCTATAACTAGAAGGACTCAACCTAGCCTTGAACTACAGCTACACTACTAACTCATGATACTTATATGATCTTAAGGAAATTATTTAATCACACTGGGCCTCAGTTTCTTCAACTGTAATAAAAAGGATCTGAATAGATTGACTCAAGTCTTTTGTACTTTCTAGATTTTGATCCTATAATTAGGCAACCTCTGAAATCCATCTACCATAGCTCAAAGTGTTTATAATTTTTCCATAGAAAACCCAGAAAAGTACAAATTTTTGAAACAGTCATTTCAACCTTAATTGTCTGACTTTGAAAGAACCCACTTATTTTTACTAACATTTGGCTAGAAAGCTACTGTTTAGTTGTGTTTACAAAATGACTGCCTTCTTATAATAATCTATACCATATGAAGCTGACTGCTGGGAAATTGAGAAGGATTATCTACTTACCCTTATTGGTTAATTTGCTCATTAACTTGTCCATAAAAAGTGCTAAGGTTTTCCCAGTAGTTAGAAATATTGTGTCCTGAAGTCATAGTGATACACTAGGAATTAGGTTAAAATGGGTCCCTAGTGAAATGTATTGTCAAATACTGTTAATAGTTCCCAGTAAAGCCTTTAGCATATTCTGAGGTTATGATGAATTTACTAGGAAAAAATATGAAAACCCTGAATGTATGATTTAGGTAGGGTAACTTATAATGAGACCTAGAAAAATGAAGTATGTAAAGCAGTTTTTTTATTATTTTCTCTTTGTGTGCTAGTGTCAAGGAGTCATTTTCAAGCAGACTTGTTATCCTTCAATTAAATATAATAAGAGTTCCACTTGACTCAATATTTAGTGTGGAGTGTTTGAGGTAATCATATTTATTGAAATAAGACCTGAGACTCCATCCATTGCCTTCTCTACCAATAATCATGGCAAGAAAAAAATTAATTAAACTACCAAGTATTTATTTAGAATACAATAGCAAAATAAGTTACAAGAGAATGTCAAGTAGTAAAATCATTTTCTGTTCCTTACCCCAAAGAATATAATCCTCTACAGACTTGGCAGATAAAGGTACCCTTTTCAGACAATTAGAGAAGGAGCAAAAAGTTGTATCATGAATTATGCCTGCTACACCTTTCACAGCACCATTATTGGAAAAAACATGTACCTTATACTACACCTCTGTAGCTGTCATATGAATCTATATGCACAGTAGTTTATCTTCTACTACAAGTAAATCCTGGGGCTGACTGTTTTTGTTTTGTTTTTATCCTCATAGAGAGTATTAACATTCTCTCAAAATTATCCTATGCCACCATTCCCGGGACTAATCAATACATTTCATCTCCTTTTAATCAAAGGTAGGTACAATTCAGGCAACAGTCAAGAATTTGTTTTTTGTTATTACCTTTACTAGCCCTTTCCCCACATAGGAAATTAAGCCTCCCTTGCAATGGAAAGATCTTTAGCCCTCACTCCCAGTTCGTTAGACCCAAAACTGTGCTACTTAATGTTTAATAATCAGCTTTCTCTGACATAATTCATCCAGAAAAAAACAAAAGTTCAAAAATATCAAAGGAATCAATGGGAAAAAAGTGGTCTAGCAGGTCTGGATTTCAATTATATTATAAAACAATCTGGTGGTGGCTAAGAAATAGAATGATAGATCAATGAAATAGATCAAGGACACCACACAGAAGTAAATGATCATAGTAATCTACTACTTCATGAACCCAAAGACCCAAACTTTAGAACTGAGAACTCACCATTTGACAAAAAAATGCTGGGAAAACAGGAAGGCAGTTTGAGGGAAAATAAGTCTCACACCCTCACATCTCACCTCACAGCATATACTGAGATAAGGTCAAAATGGAAAAATATTATTTAGATGCAAAGATTTAAAAATGACATAAGTAAATCACGGGAGTACCTGTTGGTTCCATGGACAAGGAAGGTGTTTATGACTCAAGGAGAGATAGAGAGGATTACAAGAAGTAAAAGAGATCATTTTTATTATAAGAAATTTAAAAACTTTTGCACAAAGCCAATTCAGCCAAGCGTTAGAAGGAAAAAGTAGAGTAGCATAGATTGAATTTGAGTGACAGACACAGCTTGATGACAGCCTGAGAATTCCATGGGTCTGACACAGTGAAGGAGGGGCAGTTTGAACTCCAGGGAGAAGGGGAGACCTGTTTTATCTTGGTTTTGAAGCCTGGTTTTTCCAAGAGGATTATTTCTATCAAGACCTGTTTGCTGGGATTGACCACCATTTCAGTGGTGGACACTGAATGTCAATAAGCCTCTCTCAGGCTCCAGTATTGGATTAACTGGTAGTTACCCTGAACAGCACTGAGGATAAGCTGAAGTCATCATCCACTGAAGACCTGGATATTTGTGAGATCCCTGACTACAGCTGGACCTGTTACTCTTATAGTTAGATGAGTGATCAGAGTAGATATTTCCATCCCTCCAACCTCTCAGTTACCTTTAGACCTAGGGGCAGTTTCTCCTACTTTCCTTCACTCCCTGTCCTAGTTTTGTTATTAAACCCTTTTATATAAAGCTTCCTCGTTCTTCTCCTTTCCCAGATACATTTATCGACAAATTGATCCCACTGTGAGTTATAAGTTGTTTACCCTGGTTTTATTCATCTGTTTGTTTTTCAGCTATTCCCCAGCTTAGTGTGTGTTACCTGAATATATTTCCTTTAATCAGTTAACTCTCCACTGTACCCCACTCTAGCTGAGGGACTAATTTAACCCCTTAGCATTACATGTGTCCCCCCTACTTTTAACACAAGATTATAAAGAAAGCAGGAAACTGGGTGAAATTTTACAGAAAATCTCTTAGATAAAAGAACATTTCCCCATATAGGAAACTGAGTTAGATTTGTTAAAAAAAAAAAGAGCCATTCCCCTATTAATAAATCTTCAAAGGATATGAATAAGACATTTTCAGAAGAAGAAATCAAAACTATCAATAATCACAAGAAAAAAATGTTCTAAATTGAAAATACCAATTAAAACAACACCAAGATCTCAGTTCACACTATCAGATTGAATAACATGATATGAAAAAAATGACAAATGATGCAAGAGATATGGGAAACTTGAGGCATGATCGCACTGTTCTTGGAGTTGTGAATTAATCCAAACAATCTGGAGAACTATTTGGAACTATGCCTACAAGGCTGTAAAACTGTGGATCCTTTTAACCCAGCAATATCACTATTTCATCTGTGCCCCAAAGAGATAAAAGAGCAAAGGAATAATCCTTACCCATAATATTTTGTTCATCATTTTCTTCAATCAAGATAATCAAGAAAACCATGAATCAAGACCTTACTTGTAAGGTTTGCTAATTATTCCAAAGTGTAAAACTGAAAAGATAACAAAGCTCTCCCAGTTCAAAGTTTCTAATAAGTAAGGAAATAAATAAACAATGTAAATGAATGCTAGATAAATAAATAAATTGCTTCCATCTCTTTTCTTGACTGGTATAGCTAATGTTCAGATTATATAAATCATGATAAGCTCTGTTAGTATAAGAGGGAAACCTGGCAACACTGAAAAAGTCAGAATGGAGTAAACAATTTTTTTGCTATAGGTCTACCTTAACGACAAAAACTGTTTTTTTGTTTCTTTTTTTTTTACTTTTACCTATTTCTCTGAAAATCTATTTACTTATCTCTACTATTCATATTCTGTCAGCATAGCCACTGCCAGCTGCTATATAATGCTACAAAGAAGAGGAAAAAAATGTTCTGAGACTTGGAAGAAATAATAGAAATAAAAGGCTTAAGTACTAACTTTCCCTATGATGGTGACAAAGGGTTTTTTTCTCTTTTTTTCACGTGTACTGATTTTTCTCTTTAATAATAAATAGTAATAAAGAAAGAGCTTTGACTAGATTAGAGATGTTCCTTTTATAACTCTGATGTTCATTTTGCTATAATTATTAATTCTCATAAATGTAAGGAAGTTTATAGATATTTAGGTCAATTCCTTCATTTTAAAGATGAGTATATTTAGGCCTAAAAAGGTTAAATAGCTTTACTAAAGTGAGTGAAAACAGACAGAATTTAAACACAATTCCTCTGGCTTTAAATCTAAAACTTTTCCTTTGTAACATGTTGCATGTCAGGACATTTTGAAGCTAGCACTATTTTCCTTCTAACTTGTTAAAGTACATTTTCATAAAAAGCATTTAAAGTTTTTCTAGTATAAAAATAGTTTACATTTTCTTAATTTTGTTTTAAAAGGCTTTTTGTCCAAGGATTAACCCATAATGATAAAAACAAAATTGAATTGGAAGAGAAATTCTAGAGGTCTCATATTGAATCACCAATATTTCCCAAACCCTGTGTATAGTGAGAGGAAAAAAGAGAGACAATTGAACTGACAGAACTAATTAAATATATCATAGAGTGTTTCTACTCTTGAAATAGACTCATGAGTCCTTTACCTAAGGTGTGTCAATCAATATTCCTGGCTGCCACAGTCCCCTTATTCCATGTATTACTCCGGGGTTTTTTCTCTAGAATTGTCTGGATAACACTTTTATGAGTGAATTGAATAAAAGGATGGAGGATGGGCTTACCAAGATTTAAACATATGAAACTAGGAGGGATTGCTAGCATGTGACAAAGCCTGGCTATAATAATAATAATAATATAAATATTTCAACATCTTTGAACATTATACTGAATTGATTAAGATAAAATTTAATCAATTTCCATTTTATATCTCATTTGAAAAGAAAAAACAGCTTCTCAAATTACAAATGGTGGAGGGAGTCAATGTGCTTTGTCTTAGTAGAAGTTCACTCAGAAAAAAATCTTGAAGTTTTATTGACATCATAAGTACAATAGTTAATGCATTATCAGCCTACATTGGGAGAAGCAGAAAGACCAGGATTGGGAAATGATAGTCTCATTGTTTTCTTAGTCAGACCATTTTTCAAATATTTTATTCCATTATTGACACCAGATTTTATGAAGGATAGTGATAAGCTGGAACATAGCCAGAAGAGTATAGAGCCCCAACTTTGTACCACATGAATTTGGGTTGAAAGAAAAAGAGTTGTTCAAAATGGAGAAAAAGAACACAAGGAAGAAAAGGGGTCATGGCAATTGTCTTCAGGCATTAGTAGAGCTATCTATGAAAGAAATATTTGACTTGTTCAGTTTGGCTCTTGAGGGCAAAATTGGGAGCAAGAGGTAGAAGTTGCAAAGAGACATCTTTAGAGTTTAAAAGGAAAACCAGCTTACTAATTAAAGGAAAATGGAATGGGATCACTTAGAAGACATGATTTTTCCTTCACTAGAAGTCTTCAAGCAAAACCTGAATGATCATTACTTGGATGTTTTGTGGGGGGGATTTTGGTTGGGGTAAGAATTACATGGTGTCCTTTGTGTCTCCTGCTCAGGTATTCTGTGATTTTGGAAAATTTCTTATGTCCTCTAGCATATTCGAAACTCCCCAAATCAACGTTTTTTAAAATTTTGTCAATTTATTATTTTAAATACAAAAGTATAACATGGACAAATTAGTTTGGGAAAATTGGACCAAGTGATCTACAGTTTTCCTTCCAATTCTAAACTTATATGAACCAATAAGGTATCTTTATATATATATATTACATATATATATATTAAAAAAAGAAAACAGTCTTGAATTTCTAGTTTCTGAAACATACTAAACTTTAAGTTAGTAGTAGTTTTGTCTTTTATCTTAATTAAAATATTCATAGTAAAATATGTTTTTATTTTTTTAGAATTGAGAAAATTATTGTAAGTTTGTGTTTTGGCTAATGAATTATATGAGACAAAGGACTGCACTTACAAATTCTATGTCAGAATGGGAAAGATATTGTCAGAAACAGATTGAAAAAAATCTTATGGATTCAATAGCTATGTCAATACAAATAGTAAGTAAGAAAACTAGGGTGAACTTCTACTCAGAAAAAAGGCTATCTTACAGGAATAAGGAGGTACTACATTACATTGCCCTTTTTAGACCACATCTGGAATGTTTTTTCTGGGAACTGTATTTTAGGAAAGATATTAAGAATTAATAGAATGTCAGAAGAGGTTAACCAGAGCAGACTTATTATATGATTATTGAGCAAAGGGAATGGAAATATCTAACTTGGAGAAAACTTGTGGGTAGCATGGCAATGGAGTGACATAGTATCTGTCTTTAAGTATTTGCAAAGCTATCTTGTGAAATGGAATCAAATTTGTTCTTTTTGGATCTAGAGTGTAAATAATTAAGCAAAAAACAGGAGGTTTCAAAGAGGTAAATTTAGGCTTGATATAAAGAGGAAAAAAATCATTAAATTTAGTCAGGCAAAAGTTCTGTGTGATGTCTCCTGGTTCCTGCTTTTGTAGAAGTGTTCAAGAAAAGGCTGGATGACCCATGTTTGCATATATTGTCGGAAGAATCCTATTTAAAGAATGGATTGGCCTAGATAACTATTATGATTCTAGATTCTCACATGCTATTTATCACCATCATCACCCAGCAGATTAGTTCTCTCATATTGAATGATATGCTTTTACATAGTACAAAATAACATCCAGAGTATTGTACATGTTGAGTTTATTTCATGTAGAAGAGTGTTCTTCATCCCTTTCCTAATGATTTATTTAAAACTATATGTTGAGATGGTAGGAATAAACATTACCAAGAATGATAGTAATTATTTGATATATTACAGAAAATACTGTTACCAATTATCCCTTACCCACCCTAAGTCCAGAAGGTGTGGTGGCAACAGTCACTGAAAGATTAATCCACATTTAGCTCAACTGATGATTGATTGCTGGGGAAGTATTGGCAGAAATATATTAGTGTGACATTTTTCCTGTTCCAGATTACCCCCTGAGAAATGTAGTGGCCAAGCCAAGATTGAGAACTGGTTTGATTCTCTTGCCAGTGTATCTTACCACCTCCAGGCATCTCCTGGATACCAACTGACCTGACCTGTCCTCTAGTCTTAGCTCTGCCATTTACAACAATAGGCAAGTCACTCACTCTCTCGAGCCTCAGTTTCTGTATTTAGAATGAAGGAGTTGAACTTCTCTTTGTTCCAGTTCTGATACTCTCATGTCGCAGTTCCTCAAATTAGAAACTTCTTGAATATACTTGTATTTGCATCCTAGTATATTAAAATGGAGAAATCCTGTACTACACCTTTAAATTATTCTGATGCCCTTGTTGATAATTAATGTTTAGTGCCCAGCCTTTTATTGTCATTCTAAGTTCGAAGGTTCTAATATTTCTGTTGAAAAGCAAGAAGCTCTTTCAGTAACATTTTTAGAGTATGAAAGAACCTGTAAACTGAGCTGCACTACAATGAATGTGTCTCAGTGGAAGAAGAGGTACATTTTCAGGTATGGGCTAATGGCAAACCCTGGAAGGTCATTTAAATTTGATTCAGAATAAAAATCACCAAATCAGAGAAGGAAACTTGGCCTTGAAGCTTAGGAGAAAAGGAGAGGCATGGTTCTAGTAGCAGACCACAATAATTTTGGATAACATTTAGTATTAATTGACCATTGCATATAATTACAAATAGTTCTTAAACTCCTGAGTAAAGATTATTCAGCTAATCGAGAGATTGATATTTTTCCAAATACTGTTTACTATTCTAGGGAGCTGGGCTATCTTAGTATTTTGTTTTAGAATCGAGAGTTGTTTTTTATAATTGCTACTAACATATCAAGACCACAGATTTGAAGTTGGAAAAGTCCCTGTATATTGTCCAGCTTCCTCTAATTACAAATAAGGAAACTGAGACACAGAGAATCCTAAACAATTGGCCAAGTTCACACACAAGGAGTGCAGCTGATGAGTCTGATGTTCAAATCCAGGCACTATCATTACACATCCGGAACTCTTTCTTTGCCATGTTGAATTACTATGCAAGTACTTTTAACTGGTAAAATGATACAGTATATCCTACCTCAAGGACTATACAGTGTTTGATGCAAAGTTTTGCAATTTAAATAGTCTTCAGACATTTATTCAAGTTAAATGGAGATATATGATTCTGTCAAGTCAATTATTAGCAGAATAAATAGAAAGTGTTACATTGTTTAAATAGCAGATGTGTTAATACAGAATAATTATGTTGACTGAAAATGAGCAGCTTCATCAGGCAGGCATACATTTTTTTCTACTGCCAGTGTCAACACTGAATGTGTTTTAATACACCGGAAAATTACTAGGCAGATCTGAAATAGGGAAGCAATCACTGCAGGCTTTGTTTAAAATTCCCCTGGAGAATAGGACAAATAAAATGATTACAGTTATTTGAACAGTCAGGACTTTATAGCTGTTCACTTAGAAAAACAATCTCCCAATTAACTGACAATTGATAGATTCTGATATTTACTGAAACGGGTTTTGCTAAGGGTATTGATTGAAATATCTATTCTTGGAGGGTACCTGATAGAAGACTATCCTCACTAGATTGCATAGGTAGGCAATTTTGGGCTTTGGTATGTCACTGTTATGGTCCAAATGGACCATTTATTCTGGACTGGCAGAGTTTTTGCTTATATCAATTACTAATGTTGCACTATATTTACTGTAAATGATGTTGTATTCTTAACAGACAATGAGTAATTTCTGATATTTACTTTAGTGGCTTCTGCTCTGGGACATTGCTTCATACCTATGTTTCTAAAGGTTATCTGAAAGACTATTTCAAGAATATGTAAGTAATTTTGTGTTATAGTTCAAATAGATCTCCTAGCCAAAACTGGTAATATTGTCTGCCTATGACAGTGATCAACATTGTTGTTAGTGCATTTATGGTAAATGATAATGAATTCTAGAAATCTCTATTCTCTTCCACTCTACTCACTTCAACTATACTTCTTGAATTTTAATTGAGTTTATAATTTTTCTTATTGGTAACATTAATTTTTAAATGTAAATATAACCCTTGTCTCAAAACTTCTTAGCCAAAAAGTCTTGATTGATACAGACAGGTCCAGTGTTTGATGCTGGACTCAAAGCAGATAAAAATGGAGGTGTTCTTGAAAAATCTCTTCGTGTATACGTGATATACCTCATGGACGGATTCCTTCCCCAATGGGATCCACAGTTTTTAGATAAGTGCTTAAACAACAGTCATGTATGAAGTAGCCTTTATTTTTACCTTTATTTTACAGAAGTTGCAAAGGATTTATAAATACCAAAGAATCGTATGCAAAGTCCTTATAGCCATCTCCTTATTTTAGGTTCTTATTACCCCTTGCCTAGATAGCTGCAGCAGTTTCCTTTTTTATTTCTCTGTCTCATACCTCTTCCCATCCCATTTCATTATTTAGCTATGAAAAATAATTTTCTTTAAGTGCAGATCTGACCATGTCATTCTTGTGCTCTGTAAGCATCATTACCTGTCTACTACCTTTGGTATAAAATATAAACTGCTCTATAGAGATTTCCAAACTGTTTACAACTTGGTCCCAACCTATCTTTCAGGGCTCATTATATATTTCTCCCTTTCCCACACTGTATGACCCAATTAAATTAGTCTTCTTTTTATTCCTCATATGTGACTTTTCCTCTTTCTTCTCATCCAGGCTTTATATATCTGTATTAGCAGACTCTCATATGTGGAATCACTCTTTTCTTCATCCTGCTTCATGAAAGCCATCAATTTAGAATATGACTCAAGCATCACTTTCTGCATAATTATAGCCTGTCATGATCCTTCCAATTGCTGGTGCCCTTCTTCCCTCATATCTTGTATTTGGTTTATATTTATCCTGTTCATAGGTTTTTTGTACTTTTTTATCCGCATTTATGTAAGTAGTATCTCCCCAATACGATGTGAGGTCTCTGAGATTATTTTTTATTATATCATTATTAGAGTTCTAGAATAAATGGCTGCTCAAGGACTGGGTATTTAAGAGGGGCATGATGAGGAGATCCTTGTAAAGTGGCCCAGAGGCATCTCTGAATCCTGATACAATTAGGTAGAAATGAATATGGTGCTAGACTTGGAATCAGGAAGATCTAAATTCAACTCCAGCCTCGTACACTTATTAACTGTGTGGCCCTGGGCAAATCACATAACCTCTGTTGGCATCAATTTCCCTTATTATAAAATGGGTATAATAATAGCACCTACTTCAAATGTTTGTGAAAGACTTAACATAGTGCCTGGAACATAGTAAACAATAACGTCTTTGCTGCCTGATTGCCTGAACAGAAAATGGGAACAATAAGACCACTTTAAGAGTCTATCAGATCATTACCTAACCCAGCCAAGAAAAGTAAGTTTGGGGTTACTATTGGCCAAATAGGGCAGCTAGGTAGCACAGTGAATAGAACTCTGGATCTGAAGTCAAAAAGACCTGAGTTCCTATCCAGCTCAGACACTAGCTATGTGACCCTGGATAAATCATTTAAACTTGTTTGCCTCAGTTTCCTCCTCTGTAAAATGAGCTACAGAAGAAAATGGTAAACCACTCTAGCATTTTTGCAAGAAAACTCCAAATGAGGTCACAAAGAGTCAGACATGACTGAATGACCAAACAACCACATGGGCCAATACAATAATAATCTCAAAAAATTACTCTCTTCAACAGGATCGTTCAGAGCCCCTTCTAAATACATAGTTTCATTCTTTGGGAAAGATTCCTAAGGAAGGTAAAAATTTTTTTAAGTTGACTTTCCTCTTGGAATTGCACTCAATAACTCACTCTTCAAGAGAAAAATGATGCATAAATAACTAAATAATTTATTCAGTCTTTAAAATGTGTCATGCACTGGGAATACACACACACACACACACACACACACACACACACACACACACAGAGCAACATCTATTGCTATGAAGGAAAATATAATCTAATGGAATTAGAATAAATGGTTGTACAAGGAGAGGGTATATAAGAAGGGCATAATTGTAAGAGGAATGCTTGCAAAGTGGTCCAGAGGCATATTTATCCTGCCCATAAGTATAATGCAAAGACTCAACATTCCTTTCAACACTTTTTTTTTCTTTTTTTGTTTTCCCCTTCTCTTTTGCCAATCCAATGAATATGAGGAAGAACAACATAATCCTCTTTAAAAAGCATCTTTTTCCATTGAGGAATTTTCATCTCTGAACTCAAACCTAGGAACTCTGAAACTGGAGGCTGAGTAGGGACATGCACGTGCGTTGAATTACGTGTTTCTTTAGAGTCTCTTAGAGCCCTTAGTGCTCCTGATTCATTTGATGAGAAAGTTCACCTTCAGGACTCCAAGCTCTCGTTTTCACTCAAAATGGGGACCAGAATTACAGTTATTTTAAGTCTAGGAACTCCCCTCTTAGGCACATTTAGGAAAGCATATGCGACTTATTGCATGCTTACGACTTAGTAGGACACCACAAAAATTACCATTACGTGCTCCTGGGGAAAGCACACTGAGTATAGGTTTCCCCTCCAGCTGAGTGTTAGGATATATCTGCCTCTACCATAACTTGCCATCTATCACTTCAATGGGGAACTCTTATTCACATAAACCCAGGTTCTCTTTCCCACTCTTTACAATCAACAAACACTTTCACCTTACTCTGCTTTGTTATATCTTTCCAAAAAGAGAGTGCCACTCAGTTGTTTTATAGAGCACAGAGAGAGGCAACTGATTTTCATTCAGGTAATCATAAACAATTTTCTCCCATGGCCTTCACCAAATTGTTGCAAAAATGTCCAATTCCCTTCAGGAGATTCTCCTCAGTTCCCTCTGTAGGGTATGTGTACTGTCCATATGGGTTTTATATATATATATATGTATATATATATATATCAAACATCGAATTGACTAAATGTGGCTTACTGGAGAATTTTTTTATTATTATATAATGTGTCACTTTATTAATCTTTTCATCTGCTTTTTTAAAAATTTTAAACATTTATTAATATTCATTTTTAACATGGTTACATGATTCATGCTCCTACTTTCCCCTTCACCCCCCGCATTCCCCCCACCCATGGCTGACACACATTTCCACTGGTTTTATCATGTGTCCTTGATCAAGACCTATTTCCAAATTGTTGATAGTTGCATTAGTCTGGTAGTTTCGAGTCCACATCCTCAATCGTGTCCACCCCAGCCCATGCATTCAAGCAGCTGTTTTTTTTTTTTTATATGTTTCCTCTCCTGCAGTCCTTCCTCTGGATGTGGGTAGCGTTCTTTACCATAAATCCCTCAGAATTGTCCTGGGTTTTTGTATTGCTGCTGGTACAGAAGTCCATTACATTCGATTTTACCATAGTATATCAGTCTCTGTGTACAATGTTCTTTTGGCTCTGCTCTTATCGCTCTGCATCAGTTCCTGGAGGTCTTTCCAGTTTACCTGGAACTTCTCCAGTTTGTTATTCCTTTTAGCACAATAGTATTCCATCACAAGCATATACCATAATTTGTTCAGCCATTCCCCAATTGAAGGACATACCCTCCTTTTCCAGTTTTTTGCCACCACAAAAAACACAGCTATAAATATTTTCATACAAGTCTGTTTATCTATGATCTCTTTGGGGTACAAATGCAACAGTGGTATAGCTGGATCAAAGGGCAGGCAGTCTTTTATAGCCCTTTGAGCATAGTTCCAAATTGCCAGCCAGAATGGTTGGATCATTTCACAACTCCACCAGCAATGCATTAATGTCCCAATTTTGCCAAATCCCCTCCAGCATTCATTACTCTCCCCTTCTTTCATTTTTGCCAATATTACTGGAGAATTTTAAGAGACATCTCAAGATCCCTTTCCAAGGGAAACTTTGATTCCTTCCCAGAGGGTTAATAGGGAAGAAACCTTGGGGCTGGTTACTCTGATCTCTTCAAAGGAAAAGCACTATTACAGAATTCTATCTATCTGCCTTCTCTCAAAATTGCTATTCTAAGAGAAATAATTTTTCTTAAGTTCAAGACACTTAACTGTTAATTTTCCTTTAAATGGATTCCCTAAAGTCATAGATGAAGAAATGGCTGACTCCTCACCCAATGCTAGTTACAAAAAAGACTATCACCAATAGTGAACAGCAACCATTATCCATGCAGTTGGCAGGGGGATTATAAATTATTAGAATATGGAAATGAACAATATAGGAGTGAACAAGCTGTCCCACTTGGAGAAGGAGAGAAACAGATAGAAACAGAGATAGTGATAGAAGGACAGACAGAAACAGAGAGACAGACCCTAATCTCACAAAAGAAGAAATTCAGAAATTCCCTAAAGTGTCTAGGAAAGCCCCCATTAGACCCCCTTATATATTTAGTCAGCCTGAGTTTGAACTGTGGATTAGGGTGACAGTTCTATATATAGAATGAATTACAAAGCCTATTACAGTTTACCTCCAGCAACCCTCTCTCTTGCAGAGGAATCACCTGGTAATCTAGATAGACTGATAAGACATCTATCATGAAACTATGCAGATTGATTTTCTTTAGCTGAGCTCCACTTTTTGAACCACAAATAAACTTGATTTAAGTTTCTTTTGGAAGTAGGAGATTGATTACCACAGAGGACTGGGAATCAGATGGCAAAAATGATGCAATCTCAGAAATATTCACCATCTTAACTGAAACAGTAATAAAAAATACATCAGATAGAGGAAAAGATTGCCATCTCTTCTATTCAAGACCTCTCCTGAACTTTCAGAGCATTTTTTTTCAAAATTCATTTAGAAAATTGGACATGCCTTAAAACGGTTTAAAAAAAATCACTGCTCTAAGGTCTTATCTCAAAATCATAGCATTTAAAAAAAATACCTTCCATCTTAGACTCAGTTCCTAAGCAATGGTTTCCAAGGCAGAAGAGTAGCAAGGAGTTAAAAGATTGAGGTTAAGTTACTTGCCCAGGGCCATGCATCCAGGAAGTATCTGAGGCCAGATTCAAATGGAGGATCTCCTGTCTCTAGGTTTAACTCTCTATTCATTGAGCAACCTAGCTGCACCAATATCATAGCATTTTAAAGATTTAATTTAGATGTTTAGATCATCTCGCCCTATCTCTCTCATTTTACAGAAATGATTGTTGAAACCCAGAGACATAAAACTATTAATGTAAGTTCACACAGGTTCTATAGCAAAGATTTAAATCCAGATCTTCTAAATCAAATGCAATTTCTGCTAGAGATCATGCTAATTGTTTAAAATGAAATAATTGATTTGGAAATATTTTTAAAATTATTTAAAATTCTGTACAAAAGAATATTACCATTTTCTTTGCATATCTCAATTACACACCAAAATGATATTACGTAAAATGTCTTTTTTCCCCTAGAAGTGGTTTCTAATTGATTAATATCTTAGACTTTTATTCTTGTCATTTGTAGTAGGAAAGTTATGCTCGTGTTGCTTTCTCTCATTTTTATACTTACCTATAATTGACCGTTACTCATTTTAATGTTGTATATTGGTTATTGTGACTGAGTTGTACTTATGCAGTCCTGCCATTTATGAAAGGTTGTATTACCGAAAAAGGAGCAAGAAATAAAATTATTTAATGCAAATCGATATTCCATAAAGTCAAAATTGTACTAGGTAACATTCCTAATTATAAAACTTTATGCCAGATTTAAAAAATAATAGAAGACATGAATAGAGGGACTGGACCTATGATTTCATTGATTGCAGTGACCCCTCTCCCCACCATTATTGGTTGGTTCCATCTCTTTAATTTATAGTTTTGGAGAGTTCCCAGAACATTGAGAAACGAAGTGATTTTACTAAAATCATATAACCACTATGTATTAAAGGTGGCATTTAAACCCACACCTTCCTAGCTTAACTCTGCTTGAGTCTTAAAGAAAGATGATCTTTAGAAACAGAGATGAAGAGTGAGTCTTCTGCATATCAGGATGCCTTGCATGGAAGCAGCAGATGGAAATGTGAGTCCATTGAGTCCAAAGAATGACTAATCTAATTTGGATAGAGTGAAGAGTACAATTGTTTGGATTAAGGTTGGAAAGGTAGATGGAGTCCAGATTGCAGAAGGATTTAAATGCCAAAGTTATTAATTTGCACATCTTTTAGGGAATTGAAGATTTTTTGAGTAAAGTAGTGAGGTGGTCAGCTCTATGTTTTAGGAAGATTAATTTGACAGTGGTATGAAGGAAGGATTAAAGTGGAAAGAGATCAAGTAGTAGTCTATTTCGATAATCTCCTATGGTACATGATGCTATCAACAGAATTATAATGTATATATTAGGCAACTATAATTAGGCAACCTAAATATATTAGGAAGACCTGAGTTCAAATCTTCATTCAAAAGCTTAGCTAGATAAACTGAGATAAAAATGTTATCTTATGTAACCCTTGTCTGGTTCCTTGAGGTGATGGTATGCTAAGTATTGGCCCCATCTGTCTCATAGGTAGCAAAGTATAACAATAAAAAACCCCTTCCTCTTACCTTCTAGGAGCAATAAAATGACTTCATGTTTTTACTTCTGTTATTAAAGTGCTAAGATGTGGGTTTCAGAACATTTCTATGCAAGCTTTAAAAATATTTAATTGTAAGGTGTAAAAGTATAACTTCTTAACCCTGGAAAGAGGGAATCTTGGCCAATTACAGAGCAGAATATCTATAGGGTAACCATGAGCAATATCTTTCTGAATCTGCTCTGCTAGCGAGGTTAGTACAAGTGATAAGCTGAGAAATGCAGAGCCTGTTTGTGCTTTGAGTTGGTAAGGTAAATGACTGTGTAGGTTTGAGAGTTTTTCTTCTATACAAATATTCTTTTTGAAAGTATCTGCCAGGGGGCACTGTCTGATTAATTCCAATGGCAAAGTATTTCATCATCAGAGGAATACTTTAAGATGCTTGTGTTTGGGAAGAAAGGTGGAGAAGTGGAGGGGTGTATGTGAGAGGAGAACAGATGAAACCGCATGATTCTAAGGAAAGTGAGTGCATAAGTTCATAAGCTCTGGCAATTTGGGACAGAAAACAGCCATTTGGATAGAGAAGAGCAAAAAAGTCAGAGGTTTCTGTGACTTCGAGAAAAGACTGATTACTGTCCCCATGATGAATTTTTTTTGAGTCTAACTGAAAAGAGAGAAATTTGGGGCTAAATATGTATCAAGACGATGCCTCTTAGGTTTGAGTCAGTAGCTACCTTATTATAACTCAGCAACTACTTGAAAGACATGAAAAGAGGGAAAGACTGTGTATAGATTCTTCTTAAAGTTTAAAATTACAACATTGTAGCTGTAGCTGTGAAAAGAAGAGATGATTCAACCTAAATTTCCAATAAGAGTATCTCTAGTTCTTTTCATGTATAGAACTATATTAATGAAGGGTAAGATGATATTAAATACGATTAAGTGATATTTAGTAGGTGGGAATGTCCAGTCATTTTTGTTTGTTTTTGTTTTTTTCAGTTGTGTACAACTCTTTGTGAACTACCTCATTTGGGGTTTTCTTGGCAAAGATACTATAGGGTTTTGCCATTTCCTACTCCAGCTCATTTTATAGATAAGATCTAGAGGTGGCACAATGAACAGAATAAAGGACCCAAAGTCAGGAAAATTCATCTAATTCAGTTCAAATTCAGCCTCTGACACAACCTGTCTGACCCTGAGCAAGTAACATAATGCTGTTTGCCTCAGTTTCCTCATCTACAAAATGAGCTGGAGAAGGAAGTGACAAACCACTCCAGTATCTTTGCCAAGAAAAACCCAAATGGGGTCAAGAAGAGTCAGACAGGACAACAAAATGACTGAACTATTAGAAAATATCACATACATAGGGGATGTGTATGAGCATAAAAGCTCATAGACATCAGCTTAAGGATCTCTGTTTTATAGAGTTGCCTAAAGCCCTGAGACATGAAATGACTTGCTAGAGTCCTGCAGCCAGTGGAAATCAGAGAGAGAAATTCCTGTCTTCAAGGTCATATTCCCATTTTGCCATGCTGCTGCAAAATAAGTGATCTTATATTTGCAAAGGACTGCACAGTTTAAGAAAGAGCTTTCACATGTATTATCCAAAATAATTTGGTGGGGCAATGTGGGGGCTCAGTCGATGAAAAGCCAAGCCAGAAATTGGGAGGTCCTGGGTTCATATATGGCCTCAGACACTTCCTGGCTATGTGACCTGGGCAAGTTACTTGACTCCTTTTGTCTAGCCCTTACCACTCTTCTGCCTTGGAACCAATACTTAATTAGATTCTAAGATGGAAGGGGCAGGGGAGGAGATAGGGAGAGAGAGTGGGAGAGGGAAAGAGTAGTAGAAGGAGAGAGAGGAGTAGGGGAAGGAAACAGAAGAAGACAGAAACAGAGACAGAAAGGGAAGGGGAAAGACAGAGATAGAGATCTGGTGGTCTTAGTACATTCAAAAAGTAAATAAGAGTCAACAGAGAAATGCGCCAGCTAAAAAAATTTTATGCAATATTATTTTGATGCATGAACTTTTACATCTTTGTGCTTCTTGTAATATCTTTCCCAAAATCCTCAAAGGGATTGTTTTTTTTAATTTTCTTAGCATTTGCCTTTTACATTTTTTTATATTGCCAATGAACTTGCTTTATATGTCTTCCATTATTTCATTTCTTACTTTTGAAGTACGAAATCATTTCTTATGTTTAAAGAACCACAGGGAAGGGTTTTAGTCTATTTGGCAAAGCCATATGCCTTTCTGAGTTTGTTTTTTTTGGTTATCTGAAATGTTTATTCTTCTGAGATCATAGTGATTCATGATTCATATGCTCATATACCTTTTCTGCAAGGTTACCAGAATGGTAACTTTGGTGGACTTTTGTCATGGTGAGTACCTTGGGGTCATAGAAATGATGCCATAATTTTCAACATGTGGTCCATTATTGGATGTTCCTCTGATTCTCATTTCTTGTCTGCAGCACTCATCTAAGTCATATATATTGATGAACTCACTGAATGGCTACAAATTGGCTATAAATCCAACATCAGGTTTTAACCTGAGCAATATGTGTTTTTCACCCACTTTGTTTTTCCAAGGTGGATGGGTAGGGCAATATCTTTTAAGTACTAGATTTATAAAGACTCATTTTAAGTAATCCAAGTCTCAATGGAATTAACATGATATTATCTGTGAATAGCAGCATTTACATCCTTCCTATTAGTAAAGAATGCTTTTTCTACTTTTATTCCTTTCATGACATCTACTAGAAACTGACAAGCAGCTTGAGTGTTCATATATTAGAGTTCCATGTTTTATGTTTCTTAATACTCCAGTTGTTGAACAAAGTTATATCACTAGGTTTCTGTCATAGAATCCTGTATAGTTTTAATATAGGCATAGGATACATCTTTAAGGAAAAATAGAAAACTACATTCCAACTCAAATGCCTTTCAAAATCAATAAACAATTGAGGCAGGGGGATTTTGTTTTCTCTGTACTTTTTAATAAAGTTGTATGATTTTGATGACATATTCAGAGGGGGGAAATCTATGTAGTTTTCTTCTCATATTTTTGTTGATGATATCCTTAATATATACATAGGACACTGTCATTAAATTTTATGAAAAAGTATGCATATGGTTTACTTTCTTTGGCTAAACATAATCCACAGCCTTTTAGATTTTTGAGATATCTTGAAAATTAAACTGAGCTACATTGAAGTTGCATGATGCCCAGCATAGATTTTTTTCCTCTGTGAATTCAAAGATTCTCTTGCTTGAATCAATTTCTTTAGTGCTATTGCCCCTTTTTCTCAAAAGGTAGCTGATGATGGGGACAATCATCATTGTTGAAGAAAGCACTATAAGAATACCAGTGAATCTGTTCAAATTAACTTCTTGTTCTTACAATGTCTTTGATAAATACCTTCAAAGTGACTTAATTTGACTGAATCTTATGTTAATCTCTATAAAGGTATATTTTCACCCTCAATTTATTTTTACTATTTTTGGGGACAATAGATAAATATCCTCCATAATATTTTGAAAGTTAACATGCTCCAAATGAGTATTTTTCTTGTCTTTCATTATAGCTTTAATTAAAATGGAATAACTGAGATTTTTCTCCCGAGTCCTTCAGTGCAAAGGCTGATGTCATAGTACTTGGAGTATTTGAGCAGGATAGAAGCAACTTAACTTACACCTGGTTAAGGAAAAATAAATCAATTAAAATACTGGGTGATGTTGTTAACTGTACCATGTTGATAATTTTTCTGGCTCTTTGACTGTCCCTGAACCCCATAATAGAATCTTCAACAATATTTAAAAACATCATAGTATGGTTAGACCCAAGAATGTTTTATGCGTCTTGCCTCAGGAGCCACAATTTAAATTTTAAAATTGATAGAACATTAGCTCATATCTTCCTCTTTGGCAAGGGTATTTAAGATTTACCTCAGATGATTTCTGGTCTCTTTTGACTTCTCTTCTGTGTCTTTTCTTTGGCATTTTTTCTAAAGAATAATAATAGCAAATGTTTTTATATAATGGAGAACTGGCCACTGAGGGTCCAGTTCTATACATATGAGATGGCCACAAATGGCTATTTGGCTAATCTGCTTCTGGAATTTCTTAATAATACTTAACAGAGACCCCAAATCTCTCGGCCTCAAAGTAGGAACAGGTATTTTAACTGTTTTCTCTCTACTTAACATGTGACAAAGAAAACTCTTGTGCTTACCTGGTGTGCCAAAACAGAGTGAATTTGAAAGACACCAATAGAGAAACTAGATCTCTTTCCTTCCTATGGGGAGGACAAAAAGAAAATTTTGGTTTTGTTTGATTTTTGAAGGAAAAGGGGAAAGCTTTCCCTTGTTACATGTACTTTTGTTATTTACCAGTTTCTAGGATTTCACAACTTTTGTCAAAAAGGCTAGGTTGGAATTTTTGTAATTGCAAGCTATATCTTCTTATCTTTATCCTTAAATTTAATTTGGCATTGATTTTTATCAGTAACATAACTAATTGATCTGAATTGGATCCTCAATGACCTCCTACATTAGTAACCAGTTGTTTTTCTTTATTAAAAAATACTCGTTTATTGCTTTTCCCCCTTTAATATTCAATGCTCTTCTGCCTTTGTATTAATGTCTATATTGTCAGTATCAATTTATAATAGTTAGGAAGATGGACTTATCATATTTCTTCATAAAAATTTTGAGCATTTGCTGTGCAATCAACTTTGTAATGGCTATTGCTTCATGAGTACTAAGGAAGAGATAAGCACATATTTCAAGAAATTTGTTTCTTCTTCTTTGTACACACTGTGAAGTCAACGCCTTTTTTTTACCTCTTCAAAAGAAATCTGTGAAATGCTTCTCCATTTGTCTGTAATTCTTTTCATCTTTTTATTTCACATATTGAAATTTTCATAATGAATATGACTCACTTCACCACATAATATATAAACTCTGATCATTGAACAAATATTCTACTTTAGCAACAGAAACTCTATGTTCTGTAGAATATGTAAAACACTGAATTCTCAGCACTGTTCTGAACTTTTTTCCATGACTCCACTGCATTATCCCAACAGTGGAAGGGAAATATTTAGGAATGAGGGCTATATTTTTTATCTGTTTCATGGGTTAGCATCACCAAAATAATTATCACATAATTCTTTTGTTGATGAGCTTCTCCCTATTTGTGTATGGTCTTTAAAACGCAAGCAAAATCTTATAATAACTCCACTTCAAAGATTTTCCAGTTTCATGCAGAACCTGCAAGAGTTTACTCTCTGTTGTCATAAATTATAAGATCACAGAAATCCCTACCAAAAAGTAAGATTCTACAACAGACAAATTTACAGTGATAGACTAAATTAAGAGAAGTACGGCACCTACAAGAAGAAGAATAATCCCATTACAACCCATCCCTGTAAACACTTTTCTGAAATGCTCTGTTAATTTCTAGGTTTAATATTTGATGAGGAACTTTGAGAAAGTAAAATGCAGAACAGAGTATTGGGGAGGTAAAACCGTTTCACAAGAGGAACTGTTCTTGGATTTGGAGTGTTTAGCCCAGAGAATAGAAGATTTAGTTTATAGATGAATAGTGGCCTTCACCCTTATGAAGATTCATCATTTAGAAGAGGGAGAAGTTAATATTTTTGATCTGAAGGTATGCAGCTGTGTTATATAGCAGAAAACAGTTTGGATTTAGAGTTAAAGGATGTGTAAATCCAATCCCAATTCTACTAAACAAATGACCTGTGTTAGCCTAGGTAAATCATTTAATGCTCCTTAGCCTCCACCAATAAAGTAGGAGAATTAGACTTCATGATTCCTGAAAAGTTTTTCTAGCTCTGAATCTGTGTTTTTACTTTTTCAGTCTCCATTTTTTATTCTACATCATGAAGGGGCTGGAATATATAACCTCTATGCATTCTTCTATCTTTCAGTCCCATGGTGAAATGATAAATATTTGATAGACTTCTTTCTTTTTATTAAACAAAAAAAGCATTTTCAGTTCAGATTTTATAATCTTCTTTCTTTTTATTAAAAAAAAGCATTTCGGTTTTATTTAAAAATGCATTATAAACATTTTCTCAGTTACTTTCTTAAATTTAGACAATAAATAAAAAATTAATCCCTAATTTAAAGATTACCAATTTCTAAGGTATAAGTGCTCACACTAAAATTTTAATAAGGTGGCAGCTGGGTAGCTCAGTGGATTGAGAGTCAGGCCTAGAGACCAGAGGTCCTGGGTTCAAATCTAGCCTTGGACACTTCCCAGCTGTGTGACCTTAGGCAAGTCATGTAACCCCTAGCCTAGCCCTTACCACTCTTCTGTCTTAGAACCTATACATAGTATTGATTCTAAGAAAGAAGGTAAGAGTTTAAAAATAAAATAAAATTTTAATAATCACCTCTCAAAAACTGCTAATTATAGTTGACTCTGGCACATTTCAGCATATGCAAAGTCCTATGATATTCTGAATCAATGAGACAAAAACAAAAAAAATTTTTAAATATAACAAAGATGCTTTTAACACTAGAGATCTCCAACAATGGAATTTTTTGAATTGTGAAACAATTAGTTTCCTATTATTGAAATCTTAAAGAGAATTAGTCACTTTTTTAGGTGTAGCAGAGTAATAGATACCTGTATAGAAGAGCATTCTGGTAAATTTTAACATCAGACTCTTGGAGGGGAGAGGATTAATTTACATTTAATTCACATAATCAACATTTCCCCCATCACTTTCTTAAGTCTAGGCAATAAAATAACATTCCAAAAATAAATAAACCACATCCTGATTTGTAGCATTTCCTCATTTCTGCAGCCCAAATATTCACAATGAAAATCTAATGATTGACTCTGGATCCCTAAAGAGTTTCAGACTGCCTCCAGCACAGTCCTATCTATATGGGTTAGAAGGTTGAGCCTTTTAAACTTTATTTGAACGAGCTGATTATATCATATTTTTCTCTAAAGGACCATGAAATATTTTCCTATTCTTTAGTTTAGCCATGAGATAGTTAAACAGAAGTACAAAAATTTCTCTGTTTTAAGGGACATATAATATATTCCTCAAATGAATAACAATATGATGATTAATTGTCAAAATTAAAGAAAATCGGAGCCATTGCTAGAATTCAATCAACTCTTTTGATAGCTATCTTTTCTACCTTGAATAGAATATTGGGTCTTGGCACTCATAAAGATGGTAGAAATCACAAGGTGGAGGATGTATGTAACAAGTGGGGAAAAAAATTGTCCAAAATTATCACAGGGCTGTGCTGAAAGTCAGAGTCCATCTTCTAGGAAAGGTGGTGAGAGAAATCTCAAATACTAAATCTCTGTGTGAGATTCTCCATTGGTCTGCTTTTGTGTTTCCAATCTGTTCTGTTCAAAGCATATTTGCAGAAACCACATTTGTAAATAAGACCAGATTAGAGTCACTTAAAGGTCAACTACAAAGCAAAAATGAAAACCGTGTTAAGCACAGCTTTGGGTGTTGAGTGCCCCCAATAGCAGGGCCACTTGGACACTCAGTCAACATACAAATAGATTTCTAAGTCCACTGGTGGAAGAGGAGAAAGGTTTTTTTTGTTTGTTTGTTTGTTTGTTTTGTTTTTAAACATTCGTGTATCTAAGATGATTTTTTTTCCTGCAAGGTCTGGTTGTTTATTTTATTTTTTTTTCCTGAACAGGTGCTCTTTACCAAGCATTCATTGTTTTTAGAAAGTTCAAATCCATCTTCTTTTCTGTCAGCAAGTATCACCTCCTGTAGCTATCTATTCAGAGCTTCGATTTCCTCGATTATAAGTAAGAGACTTCCCCTCTAACTTGTCCTCCCTCATTCCTTTTGTTGATAGGATGCTGTTAATCATTTTAATTAGTGGCTTCCCACAACTCAAATCAAACCTGATTAGACTCCAGTGCAGCAAACAATGAAGAGGGGAAACCACTAGCTTAAGACATTGATTAATCTCCTGAGTACAGGACAGAAGTAGGTCCTTTTGGTTTGCTTCTTAAATCATTCCCATTCATATTTGAACAATACTGTCCCCTTGCTCCAGAGCTAACAATGGTTTCCAGTTGTTACTTCTGTGAAATCTAAATTACATTTACAGAATTCAAGGCCCTCGAACCAGGCAGCCCTTTCCTCTACTTCTGTTTTTTTGACCTAATTTCTCTAGCTACTATTCCATTCTAGGGTACCCAGGTCTTTACATTCTGCTCCATCTGCTGATGGGAAACCCATTTAAAGATGCAGCCTATCCATTTCTCAGCCTCTTGCCCTTGCATTTGCATTGTTATTTTTCACCATTTTAGGTCCCTCTTCTACTCAAAAGTTGAGCTTAAGATTCATTTCAGTGAAGCCTTCCCATATTAACCCTACCTGACTCTGAGTTGTTTTTTTTTTTTTAATATTCTTTGCCTCCATTATCAATTATCATGAAATGGTGTGGAATTCTGTGTTAGAAAGAGTTGACAGCCTAGAATAAAGTTCTAATCCCACCTTTTTATATCACTAGCTATATGACTATGGATGAGCTACTTTGGATACTCAGAGATGACAGAGGAGTTGTTTTCTTATAAAAATCTTGTAACCATGGAAAATATTCTAAATTAATTTAATAAATTAATTTTTTTACAAAAAAAGTCAGCCGACATATTTATGCATACTACTTGTCAGTATTGTTTGTCAAAAGAGTTTATACAAAATCCCTTGAACCCATGACTTACTACTTCTAAAAATATTTACAAAATCCTTTGATATCCCTATTTAATTTTTTGCCTTCTAGTTAGATAACTTCCACCCTTTGTAATGTTTTTGTTGATATAAATGAGCCATATTCCATTTTGCTATCCAACAGAAGATATGACACAGCCATTATCATGGGATACACTTTTGGCTTTCATAAGCTTTCAGATTACTTCATTTGAACCAATAGAAACTCAGAGTTTGAAGGAACTAGACCAACCTACAGTTGGTAAAGAAATCTCTTCAACTGCATAATTCTCAAAGGTCTTCACCTGATGTTTCTTCTAGTAAGGGAGAAGCTAGTCCCAGCTGGATAAGTGAAAATTTACACCACTGGTGCTCCATTACCTGCCTATTTCTTTTTCTTTACCATACTTAGCAGTTGACCAGCAGCAGTGACAGTAAAATAATAAATTGAAATTTGTTTGCTATTTCTCTAAGAAGTCTTTCATCCACTTGTTATAGTCAATGTTAAGTGCATTACATTTATTTTGTTTAATGACTACTATGCCGCAGTAGATGTCTTTATCCATTTCCTTAATGTATTTCGTTGCTTTGATTATTGTTGTCTTCAATATAGATGTATTGGGACTATTTCCAAGGGGATTTAGTGGAAAAGGACCTATGCTAGGAAATGAAATATTTACTTTTGGGTATGACTGAGAAAACTTAGGTACTCAGAGGCAAACCGATTATTCCGAGTTCAGCTAATTAGGAAGTATTGGGGCAAGAACTGAAGGCTAAGTAGCTCTGGAGGGAGTTTTAGAACTAACAGTTTATCGTTGGGGCCTTTCATTATTTTGAGAATTTTTTGCTAAAATATCTAATATGTAGTGTGCTGGGGGCATTGGAAAAAAGGTTAATTGGTGTGGGAAATAACCATTTATTAAGTATCTACTACTGTATTTGTTAGGTGCTTTACCAGCATTATCTATTTTGGTTCCTGTTACAATCCTGTGAGGGTAGAACCATTATAATTCTCATTTAATAGTATACAAAACTGAGGCAGACAGATTTTAAATGAAACAGGGTCACACAGGTAGTCATTTCTAAGGTTGGATTTTAACTCAGGTCTTCCTTATTCCAGACCCAGCATTCTATCTACTTTGCCACCTAGCTGTTCCTATTTTCTGCTTTCAAATAACTTCTAGTACAGTAGAGGAGATAATATATATCCAAAGAGGTGTAGTGCATGACTTAAGGTGCCTCAAGCAACATGCAGAGTGGATAGGGAAATATGGCTTCTGGGTCAGGAAGACCAAGATTCAAGTCCCACCTCAGCCACCTAATACCTGAATGATCCTGACAAAGTCATTTGAATTTTCTGTGCTTCAGGCAAATCTATGACTAAGTTGCTGACCAAGTGCTGATCAATTTCACAAGGAATTTCCTTACCCAGAATTCTCTATGCCAATAAGAAGACAGGACTAATTTCAAAAATATATATCCCAAAATATCGAATGAGTCCAGAGAAATTATATTCACATAAGGGCATCCAGAAGAGTTTCATAGAGGAATGAGTGATGAAGAAGGAAGGAAGGTGAAAAAAGCTGTAGAAGCAGGATTTATTTGGGGTGCAGCAATTGGTACAATAAGAAGGAAAGATTATTTTTTTTAAAGTAGATTAAGTCCCTATTATGAAGGTAGTTGGATGTTATACCAAGGATTTGGGGCTTTTTATAAGAAAGAAAATGGGGAGTCTGATGATTTTTGACTAGAGGGTGGTGAGATAACTAGAACTATCTCAGGAATATTAATGGCATCAGGATTAATCAGAAACTCTATTTTTTTCTTTCACAATTTCATCTCCTTCTGGACAACAGCAACTGCAACCGTGGCATTTTAATGTTTATTTATTGATCAACATTTGCAAATTCATTATAAAAGGTCATATCACTTGTCCCCCTTCAGTACCAAATCCTATTTCTTACCTGATCCCAATACAATGTGGAACAGCTTCAGGAAGCTTTTTCTCTCCTTGTTTAACTATCCTGAAACAACATATGCATTATGGGTTGTTGAACATCATAAATTCTATTTTATGATTGTAGCATATTAGCTCCCCAAAGTCAATATAAGTTGAATTAATTCCAATTTCATTGAGCACATTGTAAATAGCATTATGTTCTGCTAGATTGAGTGCTTTCTCATGGTCAATGAATATGAAACTGACTGGAATTTGGTATCCTTGTTCTCTTACTTTATTGGAAAGAATTGATACATGACAATTATTTACTCTGAATGGAATGCAGTTTGTTCTTAATTAGAATACAATTAAAGATATGTATTGATGTAACCAAATATAACACTGGTGAGAATTCGTGTATTGCAAAGGGAATGGGGAGTTGCTGGGCAATGAGAAAATCTTCTGATCAGCCTTTCTTCATTAGAAGTACAGGAAATCCCCAACACTCGGAGTTTCATAAATTCATAGTTTCAAATTTTGAGGCATGACTGAGTCATCCTGAGAAGCTGGTAGTGCTAATAAAATATCCCAGTACTGTCCCTTTCCCTGTCTAATGCTCTTTCATTCTTTGTATTATAGTGGGGAAAGATTAAAAAGTAGGTGCAAATCTCCAAGGTCAATTTGTTATAATTAAGTACTTTACTGGGTCACAGAGACTTTGAATTTTTAAAATGGAATACATATGTGTGTGTGTGTGTGTGTGTGTGTGTGTGTGTGTGTGTGTGTGCTGGAGAAGAAAATGGCAAACTATTCTAGTATCTTTGCCAAGAGAACCCAAAATGATATCAGGAGGAGTTGGACCTGACCAAAATGACTGAACAACAACAAATATGTGTATACATATATAGAGATGTATATTTAGCTCTCCTCTTAATCGACCATCACCATATTTCTAGATTTTCATAGCCACAGATCATTTCAGTTTATATATACCGAGGCTTTCACCCAACTCTGTATCTATGGAGCAAGTCTATTCACTTTTTCTAACTTTATATGTGGAAACGCGCCCCTTATATTCCTATATCCCAGTGCAATTTATACAAATATCAAGAGTTAGCAAATTTGTGCTAGATATTGTCCTTCCTGATAATGAGCAGAACCTGGATTATAGACAATGATGTTGATATTTGATGACAAGCCATTCCTCATTTACTCCCAGGATTCACAATGAAAACTTTTTTTAAAGTTAGAATTTAAAATTTTTTTACTTGGTCCTAATGTGTAACTAAGGTAATTTGAAATTCAGATTTGTGTATGAAGAGATAGACCTACAGATAGCTAAGGACTAGAATATGCTTATTGCTGCATTAGAATAAAATAATCTGTGGCTAAATAATAGGAACTCTATTTTCCTCAAAGCAATAAAAAATGAACTTAGACTTTTCTGGCTAAGCATAATGACTACAATTATATAAACAAATTCAAGAGGAAGAAGTAAATAAACTCCAGTTAAATGCACTGGTCAGCATTAGTCCTATACTTTAACTATAAGTTAAAGCTTTTGTCTCTCTTGTTAGTAATTAAGAGAAAATATACTGTAAATAGTTTTATTTGGGTATTTGGTGGAAAGCATTTGTTGTGTTAAAGTAACTTTGGATTTGACATAAGACAAGTAGATTTCTTTGAATAAAAACCTTGTTCCAGAAATCATATTGTAAATACTATAGAATGAACATTCATTGATTTCTTTTCTTCATGGAATCCAACAAGACACACTATGCATAATTCTAATTTGAAGATGTATGACTGAATTCCTATGGAAATTTGTGGAATGACAAAATCTTACCATGTGCCAATTCAAAATATTTACATTAGACTCTGTTGGTACTATCTTGATATGAATACATATCTAGTAGGCATCTGAATCAACAATCCAAAGCCTGCCCTTTCCATCTTTGTCTAAATAGGGAAAACATTGGCTTGTCCCACTGAGGCTTTAGCCCACTGGTTAGCTAGAGTCTAAAACGTTAATCAGTTAGTTCATAGATTGTCTGTCTTCCTAGGTATAATAAACTCCAGACACCTCGTCTTATGATGGACTAACTTTTATGTGTCCACCTTTTATAATTTCCTCAATCTTATCAAGGTCCTTCCTTGTTTCCATTGCATACTGAGTGACTGAAGGTTTCTATCCTGTGCCATGATTAGTCAACCATTATTCTGATATATTATACCCACCTTTTATTATTTTATTGTATTAAACCTTTTTTTTCCTTGATCTTTTCCACTCTCCATTGATCAACATTTTGAAGATGTAACTGAAACTAACCCAGCCTGTTTTATACCTTTTGATCTCAGATAATATAGAGATTATCTGTTAATAAGTGCATGTGCAGCACAAGACATGTCTCCAGAAACATACAGAAATATAGATTGTGCACAAACACACACACTGACACAGTAGACTTTGTTTTCAGTCTAAGGGAAACATATGTTAAAAAGAGTTTACCTAGAGATACATTGATTTATCTTCTCATTCAAGCCAAAGAATATCTGTTTTTCTCAACCATCAGATGAGAAAAAGAGTGTATATAATCTAGGCACTAAAGAATTCAGATAAGTAGGCAAGGGAGCATATGTCCTAGAGAGACAAACACCAAAAATCATTGCTCCAAGACTTAAAATGCTATCATCACCCATTCTTTTTGACTTGGATGTTGTCTAAGGCCTTTGGCTTCTGGTTGTTCTCACGGAGGTTGAATACATATGTCAGAAGACAGTAAATGTGAGCATGGAACAAAATAGACAAAACAAGCATGTTTGAAGCCCAGAAGAATGCCATCTCTTTTCAAATGCAGTTTATATCACTGTAACCTCAGGCTGTTTTTTTTTAGTGGTATGTGGTATGATTTTAAAAATTGTAATTATTTTCCATGTCAGAGGATGACTTGATTAAAATAATTAATATTTATAAGGATTTTTGCTTCTCTCACAAAGAAAATTTCCTTCATCTTCAATGAAGACATTTTTCTTTTAAAAAATATAATTCACTTAGTTATTCACTTAGTTATATTTCTAGGATCATTCTGAATATACAGTATCTTACATTTATCTTTGCAAATAGTAGAATCTCTTACTCTCCTAACCTCACCCAGCAATAAAATTTCCAGTTTTTTTAGGCAGAGACAATTTTTAATATTGGTTTTGTACTGCTAGTGGTTTGCATCTCTTAGTTTAATAATAATTTATATATATATGCATATATATGTATATATATAATTAAAAAACAAGTATGATACAGTTGAGAGGAAAATATGCCTTTACTTTGGCATTTGAAACCTAGGTTCAAGATTTTGCCCTGCCACTGATTCATCATAGGACATGGAGACATTTACAACACCTCTTAGAGTGCCAGTTTCTAAATCTGTAAAATAATGTCTATGGAACTGGGCATCTTACAACTTTGTAAATTGTAAATATAAATTTAAAAAATTGGCAATATATCAAGAATCAAGAATTATTTATTAAATGTACTAACAATCAGGAATTGTGCATAGCCCTGGTGATTCAAAAAGAAAAAAAGACAGTTCCTGCCTTTAAGGAGTTTACAATTGAATGGGAGAAAAAAAAAAAAAAGAAAAAAAAAAGAAAACTAGAAATGCTGACAGTATGGAGAGAGAAAGTCTTGACTTGGGGGCATTGTAAAAAGGTCAGAACTAGATAAAGTGTAGTCAAATGAGAAATGAGGAAGTTTCTGAGATGAACTCTCTCCTTAAGTGGAGATTTGGAGTTCATGGCACCACCCTCCAAACAGAAAGGTGGAGGGTAGTGACTAGGTCAAAGGATGATGAGATTTTTAAGGATGATGAGATTATGCCTTCAGCTTCTAGTTTTTTGCCACCACAAAAAGAGCTGCTGCAAACATTTTTTGTACAGATAAACTCTTTTCCACTATCTTTAATCTCTAAGGGATATTGACCTAGTAGTTGTATTCCTGAGTCATGGTATGCACAGTTTGATGACCTTGGTGAATGTTTCCAAATTGCTCTCATAAATGGCTGTATCAGTTCTCAGTTCCACCAGTACTGTATTAGTGTCCCAGTTTTCCCACATCTCTTCCACAATTTATCATTTTCGTTTTTTGTCATGTCAGTCAGTGATGGGTGTGAGAGGGCACACAATGCAAATTTTAACTTGCATTTCTCTAATCAATAGTTATTGGGAGCATTTTTTTATATAACTGAATTTAGTTTTAATTTCTTCATCTGAAAATTGTCCATTATATCTTTTGACCATTTGTAAATTGGGAAATGCTTTGTATTCTCCTAAATTTGAATCAGTTCTCTATATATGTAAGAAATGAAGCCTTGCCAGAGAAAATTGCTATAGTTTTTTAGTTAGTTTTTTTTTTTGACTTTTAATCTTGGTTTTATTGAACTTTGTTTATGTAGAAACTCTTTTTTAATTTAATGTAGTCAGTTACCTATTTTACACCTCATATTATTAATCTGTCTTTTTTTTGACCTAAATTCTTCCCTTATCCATAGGTTTGACAAGTAAACTATTTTGTTTTCCCCTGATTTGTTAGTGGCATTACCCTTTATTCTAAATTGTGTATCCATTTGACTTTCCCTTCGAATATGATGTGAATAGTTGGTCTATGCTTAGTTTTGACCATATTGTTTTTTAGTTTTCCTAGCAGTTTTTGTCAAGTGGTGAGTTCTTCTTCCTATTACAAATAAAAGGGACTCTGACCAGAGTTATAAGCATTTATATGGGGGCAGGGGGAGGAGTGTTTGGGGGAGAGGGAAAGAACATGAAACATATAACTATGGGAAAATATTCAAAATTAAAATTAAAAAAAAATAAAATGAGAGCGAGACAGAGAGAGACAGATACAGAGGAAGAGTAAGAGAGAGAGAGACAGAGAGAGAGAAAGAGAGAAAGAGAGAGGAGTAGATTTCAGCCTTACTAATTTAAGATAAGATCTGGTCCCAGCTTTCAGCTCAGTGTGGTGGTCCCCTCCATGCTGCTGCCTGCCAAGCATCATCAGACCAGGATATTAGTCTGTTCAAGTACTGAAGTAGAGACCCTCTCCCTCACATTCTCTGCATTTTAAACCCCACTGGCTTCTCCCTCCATGGTGACATTGTACACTGACACCAGGGGACATCAGGTAATGAGAGACTATTAGATATGATGTTACTCTTTAACACCCACTGTTAGGGTTCAGGGAGATGGAGATATTTTATGTTACACATTCCAAAAACTTCAGTCTTTGGATTTGCCCAAACTAGGTTACTTTAGCCATTAACCATTGTATGTTGAATGCCTAATCTATTTCCATTGGTCTTCCACTCTATTTCTTAGCCAATATGAGATTGTTTTAATGGTAGGCACTTTATAATATAGTTTGAAATGCAGTACAGCTAAGTCACCTTCTTTCATAATTTTTTAAAATGTATTCTCTTGATATTCTAGGTCTTTTATTCTTCTAGATGAATTTTAGTATTGCCTTTTTCTAAATCTGTGACATAATTTTGGGGTAGTTTGATTGCAATGGTATTGGATAAGTAAATTAATTTAGGAAGAATTGTCATTTTTTATTACACTAACTTGAACTACCCATGAACAATTAATGATTTCTCTAGTTGTTTAGATCTGACTTTATTTGTGTGAAAAGTGTTTTATAGCTGTGGTAATAGAGGTCCTGGGTTTATCTTTGCAGGTAGATTCTATATTGTCTATAGTTATTTTTAATGAGGTTTCTCTTTCTATCTCTTGCTAGTGATCTTTATACATAGCATAATAGAAATGCTGATGATTTTGTGGGTTGTTTTATATCCTGCAACTTTGCTAAAGTCATTCATTGTTTCTATTAGTTTTTTAGTTCTAGAATTTTCAAAGTATACAATTATATCATCTGCAAAGAGTGATATTTTTATTTCCTCATTACCTGTTTTAATTCCTTAATTTCTTCTCTTATTGCTAACATTTTTAGTATAATATTGAATAATAGTGGTGCTAACAGGCATTCTTGTTTGACTCCTGATCTTATTGGGAAGGTTTCTGGCTTATCCCCACTACAGAAAATGTTTGGTGATAACTTTAGATGGTTACTATTTATCATTTTGAGGAATACCCCATTTATTCCAATGTCCTCAGTGCCTTTAATAGGAATGGGTATTGAATTTTTTCAAAAAGCTTTTTCTGCATCTTTTGAAATAGTCATATTATTTCTGTTGATTTTGTTAATGATATGGTCAATTAGGTTGATAGCTTTGCTAATATTGAACCATCCCTAAATTCCTGGCATAAAACCTACCTAGTCATTGAGATATGATCCTTGTGATATATTGCTGTAATCTTCTTGCTATTATTTTATTTAAACTTTTTGCATCAATATTCATTAGGGGCATTAATCTATAATTTTTCTCTGTTTGATTTCACTTAGATTATAAGATTTATTACCATATAATTGAACAACATAACTCATAATGATGACTTTAATTTCCTATTCATTGGCTATAATCTTTCCCTTTTCATTTTTAATATTGGTAATTTTTTTCTTCTTTTTTGATGAAATTAATCAATGGATTATCCATTTATTGATTTTTTAATAAAATCATCTCTTTGTCTTAATCATTCAATGGTTTTCTTTCCATTTTATTAACTTCATCTTTTATTTACAGAATTTCTAATTTGGTTGTTTTTCTTTTTTTTTTTTCTCAAAAATTTAGCACAGTTCCTGGCACATTAGTAGACATGTAAAAATCTTAATTGGATTGGATTGACAGGATAATTTTCCATAATTGCTAAACGGGCATTTGGAGCTATTAAATAATTCCCCAATAAATATATTGGACTCACTACTTCAAGCCAAACCAACTTACTTAATAATCATACCAGTTACTGAGGGAGAGTAGAAATAACACTGATTCTGGAATCGGAAAATCTAGATTTTGATTCTGTCTCTAATGTTTGGCCTGAGACAAACAACTTTTCCTCTCTGGGTCTCAATTTCATCATCTCTAAAATAAGGTAAATAGACTAAATTATCTCTCAACTCCTTTGCATTTCTAAGTCTATGACACCATGAAGAAAGATATAATATTTTATTACTTATTTCTATTATTAGAGAAAAATGAAGTTCTTTTGATTCTTTGTTCTCAGTCTGTTCTGAATAAATAGGGAAATGCTGAAATTATCACTGTAAATATACCATTGCAGGGGGCAGATGGGTAGTTCAGTGAATTGAGAGCCAGGCCTAGAGACAGGAGGTCCTAGATTTAAATTTGACCTCAGACACTTCCCAGCTGTGTGATCCTGGGCAAGTCACTTGACCCCCATTGCCTACCCTTACCACTCTTCTGCCTTGGAGCCAATACACAGTATTGACCCCAAGATGGAAGGTAAGGGTTTAAAAAAAATTAAAAAAATAAATGTACCATTGCCTTAAATTCATATTAAATCAGGAAATATAGTTGAAACTTTCTCTTTCCCTCCTGCCTACATAGTAAATGTTGTAAAAGTGAATTGGTATAGTTTTCAAAAATCTTTGGAGCAGCAATTTAACATTTTCTTTTCCCCACAACTCAAAACCCCAAATATAATATAGTGAGTAAAAAACAACCCTGTTAAGTTGTTATACAAATGACTCAGCACAAAGTTAAGAAAGAAGGAAAGATAGGCTGATATATGCCCTAGTAGCTTTTATTACTTAATCAATGGCAGTTGAATTTTATTACCAAATTGTCACTGAAGCATTTTTTATCATTCTTAATTTTATTCTGTTTTCATACAATCTTTCTGTTCTTTTTTCTGAATCTCAGGATGCCTAAATGTGTTACCATAGCTAATTATTTAAGCAAGAATCATTGTAATATATGTTAGAGTAATCTAATCTAGTTCAGAGACATCTAAGGAAATTTGAACATAGGAGGAAACATAAGACTTATGGAGGTCATATAACTCATGTAAGGTTGAACTGTAGTCTCTGATAATGTCAAAACTGAAGGAACTTCCATTTTCATTATTTTTGATAGATGGTGACCTTTGGAGACTCTCTCAATAAGTTCAAGAAAATCAAAGTTATAGCTATACATCCCCTTAACAAATATCAGACCTGTAGGCAGCTTAATTTCAACATATATCAAGAGGATAATTCTGAGGATTTGTTCTTATGAGTTGTTGTTTTTTTTTTTTCATATCTCCTCTCCAAATCCCATTTCTCATAGGTTTGCCATCAATGCCAGTTATACTTAAGCAATCTCATGGCAACCAGATTGACTCAAACTAAAGCAACATCCTAGGTTTCTTTATACTCCTATCTTCGTTTGAGGATTAAAATCTTTGTCCAATGAAGATGCCATTTAGAAGAAAAGGAAAAGAAGAGATCTTTTTTTTCTCTTAAACAATTTGAACTCGTTATTAGGAGCAAAACATTATTAAGACAATGGTGGAGGTGCAGAGATACTAAAAATCCTTGGATTATAACAAGCTTTTCCAGGGACATTGTCATTCCTTGCAGTTGAGAATAGAGGGTCCTTATATTTCAGTTGCTTGTCCACTTTGTTTAGTCTTTTCTTCTTGACCTTCCAAACCAAGACCCTACTGCTAATATTTTGATACCCATAAAATCACACAACTTGAGAAAGGTTAGAGATCTATGACAGGTCATAGAATTTGACACTTGGAAAGGGCCATTGTGGGCATATAGACTGATCCATATATGAAATGGATCCCTGCTTATATGCCTGGCATCTATTCTCCAGCTTCTGCTCAATGATATGCAAAGGTGAAGAATCCAATAAACAGTCCAATACTTTTTTGGACTGCCGCCCCAATTGTTTTTTGTTTCCTAGTTTTGTTTTTAATGTATTTGTTTTGGTTTCTTTTCCCCTAAATCAAGCCTAAATTTTGCTCTTCCTAGTTTCTTTTCATTGCTCTTAGTTCTGTCCTCTGTGGCCAAAACAAAGATGATGGCTAATTCCTTTATGTGATAGACAGCATATTTAAATACTTAAAAATAGCTGTTGTATTTTCCAGGTTAGACATTTCCAGTCCTTAAATTTATTCTTTTATGACATGAACTCAACCTTATGGTTGCCCTCCTCTTAATACTCTCAAGGTTTATTAATATTTTTCTAAAACTATGAAACACTCTGAACACAATACCCCTGCTGAGATGTGAGAAACTAAAAGATCATCTACAATAAAATTACATTGAAAATTGAAAATGAATATGGCAATAGTCACATATGTTGTATGAAAACAATTGGCATAAAAGCTAGGGATTTGACTTTTGATTTTGCTCTCTGTTTTCCATCAAGTCAACAATCATGAATTTATCCATTCAAAAAACATTTATTATGGGCCAGTTATGTAAGGAATCTGAACCTGTGGCTACAGGGAATAAAATAGAGTGGACCTTATATTCCTAAACTTGGGGGCATCCACTTACATTTAAATCCTATTTCTGACATATTGGCTGTGCAGCCCCATGTAAACTATTTACTTTCAAGGGACAAACATTCTAAAAGCTATATTACAAGAAGTTTCCATTTGGGGAGTTCCTGACACAGATGCTATCATAGATCCAGAAAAATGACACATGTGTAGATGATAGAAAAAAAAAGGCACCCATTCTATTAAATTCTTGTCTGGCATGTTCAGCAACATCATGATAAAGTCCATTTTCCTTAGCTCAATTTCTGTGCGTGTGCCTACTTTCCCTCCTCCTTCTCATAATATTTCTAATTTCCTTGTTGCTCAGAGTAATAGATATGAAAACTGAACCCCATGAATGCAGTGCTGATTTCCAAGCAAAGGGAATAATTATGACAGGATCACCTATACTTGGGATTCTGATGTACTCTGTAAGATACCCACTGTCTCATTTTGTACCTTTGGCTCTCACTAGTACTGTTTGGGAACCAAAAGAGGATGTATTATGGGCAATATTGACTTCATCTTGGTGATCCAATTACAGTGAATGATTTTGTGATTTTATAGGCTCTGAAGGTTTTCACTCTTCTTTTCTGGGTATGGAAATCCTTTTTCCATATTTAAAATAATGTGACTACATATTTGTATACTTGTAAGGCTTAAATACGATTGGTTCTTTAGCTGATTCATTCAGTTTCTCTTTCCTCCATCTTCAAACTTCTTTTTATTTGAATGTCTAAATGATGGTTAACTATGAAGACTAAAATAGACAATATAAGTGCCACTTGTTCGTTGTCTCACTGTGTCATGCTGTGCTATAAATGTATTTAATCCAGAGCAAACTGGAGAGGTAAAACCTAATTTAATAGCTTTCAATCACAAGCAGCAGTCCAGCAAGGTGGAGAGAGGGAGGTTAAGGAAGAGAGAACTGTCATTTTGTAATGAAGGTCCATCAAAGAACAAATAAAATGAATCAGGTGACTTTGCATATGGTTAATGATATCTCATTCCTTAGAGCTCTTTGTATACCACCTTTTTCTAAATATTCTCTCCCATGCTAATTAATTGAGGGGAAAACAAGAAAATTTAATGAAAAGGAAAAGAAAAAAATGACTAATATACTAGCTAAAATATTTAATTCAAATTAAAGCCATTGGGCTTCTGTGGGAGGGAAAAGAGCTACATGAGATGGAATTTGCATACTAATTTAATTAGACCTCACCAGGAGGTACCAAACAGCTGTTTTCCTAAGGCAAAGAATAGGTTATGCTTTGGAGCCTTTTTTTTTTTTTTTTTTGTGGACCCAGGCTATCACATTCTTGTGGAAACTGCTATGTTCATGTGGAGAGGCAGTTATTTTCCCAAGGAAACCAAATGGAATAATAATGGTGGGTTGGTTATCTGCCTGCCAACCTAATCCTTCTTTTCAAAATAAAAAGGAATCTTAGTAGATTTCACCATCACAGTATTGAAATGTATCTTCCCAATCTGAATTGGATTAGGTGATTGGTAGGATTTTTTTTTCTTTTGATTAACAAACATTAATTTTCTCTCCTTCCAATTCTGCTTAATTGGAGAGGGAGGGGAAGGAAAAGGAAAACCCTTGTCACAATATGGAAAGCCAAGCAAAACAAATTTCTCATTGGTTATGTCTAAAAATGGTATGACATTTTTAAAATCTTGAATCTATCACCTTTCTGTCCAACAATGGAGAACAGTATCCAACATCAGTCTTCTGAAATAGTGGCTGGTCATTCTAAAATTGTGGCTGTTTGATCAGAGTGCAAAAGTCTTTCAAAGTTGTTTGTAGTTGCAGGATTGTTGTTATCGTATAAACTGTTCTCATGTTTCTCATTCTCATTCTCAACTCATTTTTACCATTTTATAACTCAGTTTCTCTGAAATTGTCCCTTTAGTCATTTCTTTTGGTACATGGTATTCCTTTACATTCATAGAGTACAATCTGTTCAGCCATTCCAGAATTGATGAGCACACCCTTATTTCTAGTTTTTTGCTTTTATAAAAAGAGTTGCTTTTTTTGGTACATTTTTCTTTCCTTGATCATGAGATTTAGAGTTTGAAAAGAGTCCTTGAAATCATCTAATTCAGTTACCTTCTCATTTTAGAGGTGAGGAAACTGAAGCCAGAAGCCAGAAGCTTTGAAGTGACTGACTCAAAGTCATATTGAGAATAAGTAGCAGAGTCAAGGTCTGAACTGAAAGCCCCCATCATGAAGGTTAAAACAAAGATCTTCAAGATTAGACAGATAGTATCAAACATGGAACATAAAAGAAAAATGGAGAAGGCAGGATAGGAAAAAGAGAAAGAATGACCAAGAAAAATCAATGAAAAAATTACCAACATTAATTAATTTTTGCCACTATCATCAGTAAACATTATAAAATATATATGCATATGTATATCATCTAATTTTTCCAAATTGCTTTCCTAAAAATAATCTCCTGAGATCAATAATACAAATTTCATTATACCCATGTTAATACATGTATATAAAGAAACTGAGGGCCATGAAATCAAATGTCTTTCCTGTATTCCCACAAATATTAAGTATCAGAGCCACATAGAAACCCATGCCTCTTGACTTCAAAATCTGTACTTCATCTACCATACTATATAGCTATCTTTATTGATCTTTGATTAAGCTAGACATTCCTTCCATTCCTCTACTTTATAAAACGTCCACTAGCTATCTCTTTTGGTGACCATTAGATTCCGTGTTTTCAAGAGCCACCTCTATGCATATATCCAAAATCTATAAACCCAGTCCTTCTTTCTCTTAAGAACTCTGTTTCCATATCACTGAATGCCAATGTGTGCCAAATGGACATTTTTAAGTGTATGAGCTATAAATATCTTAAACTCAACATGTTCAGAACTTAACTCATTATCTTTCCCATCTTGAATCCTTCCTTCTTTCTAATTTCTCTATTTCTTTTTTTAAACATCTATCTTCTGATATTAAGTATTAGTTCTAAGGCAAAATGGTAAGGGCTAAAAATCAGGGTTATGTGACTTTCCCATAGTGACACAGATAGAAAGTATCTGAGGCCACATTTGAACCCAAGACCTCCTATCTCCAAGCCTGGAAATCTATCCATAGAGCCACCTAGTCCCTTTCCCCATTTCCTTTATGTCATCTTCATACTTCTAGTCACTTTGGTTCACAACCTCAGTCATACTTGACATTTCCCTCATATTCAGCTATTTAACAACTAATGTCTCTCTCCTGCAATCTCTACCATCCTAATTCAGACTCTCATTACCCTAAATTTGTCTCTATAATTGTCTCTCTAGTCAAGTTTCTCTCCTGTCCAATATATTCTTCATCCAATGCCAAAATAATGTCCCTAAAGCATATGTCCAATCATATCATTCCCTTGCTTTAAAAGCTTCAGTAGTTTTCTACTCTTTCTGAAATAAAAAAACTCAATTTGATATTTAAAATGCTTAAAAATTTAGCTAACACCTATCCTTTCAGGATTATCGTATATTACTTCCTTTCACACACTCAATGCTCCAGCCAAAACAATCCACTTGTCCCTCATGAAATTCTACCTGCCATTTCCATGTCACTGCTCATTGCCTATTGCCTGGAATGCTCTTCTCCTCATTTCCAGAGTCCAAGATTCTCTCAAAAATAGCTCATCTGCTGTCTCATTTATATGCTAGTGCCCCTCCCAAAAGAAATAACTTTTCAATTAACTTTAAATATATTTTAATTTTACTTTATGTCTACACATCTTATTTTCTCTGAGTAGTATGTAAAATGTCTGTGGTCAAGGACTTGTCCATTTTTGCCTTTGTAACCCTAGCACCTAGTGCCTGCCATACAGAAGGCATTTAAGAAGTGCTTATTGAATTATTAATGGTGAAAATGCGCTACAGCAGACCTAAGTTATCCTCTCTCTCCCTGTCTGCTTTGCATGCAGTCTCAGAGATATGAATTCAAACTTCAGAAAGACCAGGTGGTTTCTGATTCCCCACAAAAAGACGAATGAGATTTGGACTATCTTGGGTTTTTATGTATTCATTAATGAATCAATTAAGTATCAACTATATGCCAATTTTGTGCTTAGCACTGCACAAATTGGGGATTCTTTGGAAGAAATAAATGTAAATTCTGACCACTGCCTTAAAGGACTTTACCTCATTTTATGTGAAATTAAGATACCCAAATTCAGAGATACATGACTGGCAATTGAAAAAAAAGCAGAAAAATATATACAATAAAAATTTTAAACTATATATTAAATCTACATCATTTTCCCAGGCAACACAAAGTCTTTTTTTAAATTAAATTAAGTTTAATTTACTTTTTTTGAAAATTTTTATTTAATTAATTGATTTAGAATATTTTTCCATGTTAGGAAAAATCCATGATTCATGTTCTTTCCCTCCCCTACTACTTCTCAACCCATAGCCAACAAGCAATTCCACTGGCTTTTACATATGTCATTGTTTAAGACCTATTTCTATACTATTAATATTTGTATTAGGATGATCCCTTAGAGTCTACATCCCCAATCAAATCCCCCATCAACCCATGTGATCAAGCAGTTGTTTTTCTTCTGTGTTTCTGCTCCCACAGTTCTTTCTCTGGATATGGATAGTGTTCTTTCTCATAAATCCTTCAGAATTGTCCTGGATCATTGTATTGCCGCTAGTAGAGAAGTCCATTACATTTGATTGTGCCACAGTATATCAGTCTCTGTGTACAATGTTCTCCTGGTTCTGCTCCTTTCACTCTGCATCAATTCCTGGAGGTGGTTCCAGTTCCCACAAAAATCCTCCAGTTCATTATTAGCATAAAGTCTTGCAAAAATTCACCTAATCACACTCATTCTCACTCTGAGAAGCATCAATGAGAGTCATGACATTGTTCAGTCATGGCCCCATGGTACAGGAGTAGTGATGCTGGTAGCCCTTACAAACCTAATAAAGCTATAAAGTGCTTAGGTACGTTCGTATAAAAAATTCTTATTAAACAATGTGATTTGCTATTATGTACAATTTCCAACTTATACAAAGGGCCGTGGAATATGTTGGTTGTATAAAATGAGGTCCTGCTGCATCTAGTTCAGGAAAAAAAAAGAAAAACACCCTTGAAAAAGAGGATCGTTAAATTCTAATCATTATATTGGCCTTATTAATCATCATCCCACAAGTTCAGAGGAAAGAAAAATAAGTATAGTTTGTCATATTTGGAAAAAGTTCTAGGAGAGCCTAAAAGAATGGGTAGCATTTGGTAAGTTTGGTAAAGGAAAGAATATTTCAGATAAAGAAGCAGAGAGAATGCAAAAATGACAATGATGTGTATTTAAGACAAAGAAGACCCCTGCCTGGCTGGGGCAGAGGGTGTTGGAAAAACTAAGCAATATGTTTATTGGGTTAGATTTGCATCAGATCCTGGTAGGCTTTGAAAGCAATGCAGAACCATTTAGACTGGATGTCAAAGGCAAGAGAAAGACAAATAAGTCCTTTAATAAATTATTACCATATCAAAAGGGATATTTTAGGAAAAGCAGAGTGGAATTATGAGTAGAGAGCTGGCCTTTAAGCCCAGAAGACCTAGATTCAAGTCATTCCCCTTACACAAACCGAATTTGTGACATTGGGCAAATCATTTAATGTCACAGTGTTCTAGGCAACTCTCTAACACCAAGTTCCAAAGAACTTGCTGATTTGCTTTGGGAGAAGAAATTAATTTAGCTTATTTCAATAAGCAAGCAAAATCACAAATCCTGTGACTATTCTATTTTAGGAAATTTAGGAAATTCCTATTTTAGAAAAGCTCATTTGACAACAGTATGGACTTATGGGAGTGGACCATCATGGCTGGTAGTCAAACCTAGATAGTAAACAAGGAAGCATCACAGCCAACCCCTATGGGACCGATGAATATAAAAAGGAATCTTGGTAGGGCTGTTAGGTGACTCAATGGATAGAGAGCCAGGTTTGGAGATGAGAAGTCCTGTGTTCAAATGGGACCTCAAAACCTTCCTATTTGTGTGAACCTGAGGGTTGGGGGAGTTTATTACTCTTATCCTTTGAAATAAATTATTTCTATTCTAAGACAGCAGGTAAGGGTTTTTTAAAAAGGGAATCTTGGAACATAATTTTGAAACCAAAAAGCAAGCCAAAGAACCATGGAGACCATTGTCTGGGATGTGAGATGGATTACATTCTTATCTATGTCACTCTTCTGTTCCCCAACCTCTCAAATAAACAGTGTCAAACAAGGTTAGAATGATCATTATCAGACTGATGGAAAAGACAAGGAATAGTTGCCTTCCAAATTCATGAATGGAAGCCAAAACATGTTTCATTATTAAGTTAATTTCCTCTTTATTGATGGTGGGTCAACAAGAGCATAGGCAGATTTAGCTATACAGAAAATGGAATTTGAAATACAGAATATTAAAGTTAACAGTACAATATCAATCATTCAAAACAAAAGGAGGTACAGAGAAAATAGCCCCATATAAGCAGCATAAATAGCAATAGAAAAATTCAAATGACTTGAGAGTCCTAGAGAAATGTCACAATAAAGATCCAGGGTTATAGTGAAAAGTGGCACCCGGGGGCAGCTGGGTGGCTCAGTGAACTGAGAGCCAATCCTAAAAATGGGAGGTTCTGGGTTTAAATCTGACCTCATATATTTCCTAGCTGTGTGACCCTGGGCAAGTCACTTAACCCCCACTGCCTTATCACTCTTCTGCCTTGGAACCAATACACAGTATTGATTCTAAAATGGAAGTTAAAGGATTAAAAAAATGTCTTTCCCTTCCCTTTCCCCTTAGAACATAAACTTATAAGGAACTAGATCTAGATTGTAGCATTTTGTGTTTCTGGACTCTAGCATCTTGTGCTTTATTTAATAGACATTTGATAAATTGATGTTGAATGGAACTGAATAATTAAAATGTAAACTAACATCAAGAACAAATCTTCAAGGAATATACTAGCTTTTAAAGAAATTATAAGTAAATTAGGTGAACATAGAATAGTATACTTATCAGATCTATGGGAAAGAAAAGAATTTATGACTAAGCATAAGATAGAGAATATTAAAAAATGTAAAATGAATAATTTTGATTACATTAAATTAAGATTTTGTACAAACAAGGAATATACTAGCTTTTATGCACTAGATCTGTACAGCACATGGTTACATGAACTTTGGAAAACTTGAAGTCCTCAAATATGTTAAATGAATTAGAGAGAATAGAGAAGACTGCAACATGACAGAAAGTCAATATGATCATATCTTTTAGAGCTCAAAGCAATCACAATGATCCTCTAATCCTCTTTCCTGGTCTTCAAGGGAGAAAATCAATATTAAATAGGTGGTAATGAATGAGCAAAGTTGGAATCTGAATCCAAGTTTTCTTCCAGCAAATATAATGTAATAATCATCATGTAATGACAGATTACTCTTCACAATGCACCCAATGGAAGAGGAAGTCTGTTTTATCACAGCTTTTTCAAGACTGAATTTTTAATTTTAGCTAATTGTGTTTCTCCCTGCAGTCTTGCTAACATATCTGATCAGAGAATTTGAATTTGGTATATCCATCCTGCATTGAAATGGGAAAAAAGATAAATCACTCTTTCTGAGGTCCTCTTGAATGGCCATTTTTATGCCCCATAGACCCATGTTTCATAAGCTTTTGCTACATTTTTGTCAAAGATCTCAATGCCAATCATTACAATTTGGTGCTTTGCTTGAAAAATGATGCCCTGAATTCCATCAAGAACAAGTGACTCATCAAATTTTGTAGCTGTTACTTTTTACTCTACAAAAGTTGGCTGATGTGTTTCTCAATAATAGACTTTCAAATTTGAGATCTAAGGAAAAAAAAGTCCGTTATTCTCTGTTTCACATGTTAAGTCTCTTTTACGTATAAAAGCCTAGGGCACTGGGGAAAGGTTTATGGTCTTTTAATATTAGCACATATTCTTTCTTTTTTTCTTTCCTCAACCTCAACCTATGGGAACTGGAGCCTCTGATTTAGCCTCCATTCTATGGATACTTGCTTTAACGTTGTCTTTGAGGTAATTGACATGGGATGGCTGGATAGGTGAAAAACCTTATTTTGAGGTCTTACTGGTAGTTTATTAAACTAAATATCTTTCTACAGAGTCTTGCATTATTTGTAATTCCTCTCTAATGTGAAATGTGTTAGAGGAGGCTTATAGGTGGCTCAATAGTTAGAGGACTGGGAAGTCCAAAGCCAAGAAAATCCAAGTTCAATTCCAGCCTCAGACACTTCCTAGCTGTGTGGCTTGTACTTAGCACAGTGCCTGGGTTGAGCAAGTCACTGAGCCTTTGTCTGTCTTAGATTCTCCAGTTTGGGAAAACAATAATAACAGCCTCATGGGCTTATTGTGAAAAACAAAGGAGATATCATTTGTGAAGTACAGTCCTTGGTAAATAGTAGATGCTTAATAAATGTATATTGACTGACTAATCCTGGGCAACTCATTGAACCTCTGTTTTCCTTAATTTCCCCAACTATAAACTGAAGACAATGATAGCATCTACTTCACTGTATTTTTGTGAGAATCAAGGAAGGTATTTGTGAAGTGTCAGCCACACAGTAAGCAATAAATCCTTCTTTCTTTCTTCTCTTCCTTCTATCTTTTTTCTCTTCTAACATAACTTTCTTCTTCCATCTTTCCTTCCTAATGAGACTCTTTGTTGAACCTAAAATGCTTGGAATCCCTATACAAGCACAAGGAAGCAGAGTATTAAAAATAATAATATTTATTCCACCTTTAGGGGAAAAGGCCAAGGGCAAGGAGTACTCCATTGATAAGTTCATTTCTGGATATTTACACATGGAAGTTGGGGAAAGGGAAGGCCTTATCTTTATATTGCAAACATTATTACAACTAAGCTACATTTTCTGCTTAAACTGTCACTCTTTTGTCTTCTTGATGGAGTAGGTAACAGAAGTAAATCATTTGACCTAATTTACATTAAGTTGCTGGATATCATAGAATTATAGAATCTGAGAGTTGCCAAGGAATCATTGGCCAAGAACTTCTGGGAAATTCATACTCAAAAGGAACCCTTACTACACTTTTTCAACAAATGATCACTGGTGCCTCTTCTTGAAAATCTCCATAGAGAGGGAATTTGTCACTTCATAAAGCAACCCATTCTACTTTTAAACTCATTTAATGTTTAGGAAATTTGTTTTTCTTTTTGGTTTGTTTCTTGACTTCTTTGCCAAGTCCATCCTGTTTCTCCTTCTAGAACCAAAAAAACAAGTTCATTCCTTCTTCTGCATGGCAAAATATTTTAATATATTCTTTGGAGCACCTTATGTAATTAGAGAATATCCATTGAAGACCAGAACATTAACTAAGTCAGATTCGTAGTTACTGGATACCTGAAATGTTAACTTGGAAACCATCATCTCCCTAATTATGCTCCCCCAAAACTCAACCCAGACTCACAAACATAAAATTCCCCAGTTGAGAATGCTTTCCCAGAGAAATTTGAAGTATTATTATGGGCCTTCTCCGAAGACTGACTAGGATGGATTGTTTGCTAACACTATCTTCAATAGGCAAGATTTTAACCACATTCTTGGCCATTTGTCCTAGAAGATAATAATCAGGATGAAATGTTTTAGGGTAATTTTTATTAGGTGATTTCTATGAGTATTAAGGCACTGCCTAAATGTTTTGCTTTTCAAAAAAAGAAACCTTTCATTGTGTAAATATAGTCATAGAAAAGCTTAGAGATGTTGACTAATTAATATATGGCCAGTAATTACCTGTCATGATAAATTATTTGAATAAAATCTTTTTATGCTGGCCTGACATTAGCTACACATTATATGGAAATTGTTCTTATGTATTTTGGACAAGTCTTTTTTAAAAAACATTTTGGGCCTCAGTTTTCTCATTTATAAAATAAAATGGATCACCATGATCATTAAATCCTTTTTTTTTAATACTAGTTTTTGAGTTCAAGTTATGTGAATATTGAGTATGATGTAGTAGAAGAGAATAAATAGAAGGCAGGCCAACATGGTGCTAATTCTAATTTTTCTTCAAAAGATGAATGTGACCTTAGAAAAGTCATTTTGAGCCCTCTTTCCTCACTTGTTATAGGAAAAGGTTGAACTATATAAACTCTAGGGACCCTTCTTGCTGATAGTCTATCTTTATTCATTTAGGTGATGATGATTATAAGTTGTTTTTATTTCTCTTCAAAGATACCCATTTGAATGATCAATAAGGGAATTTTAACTACTTTTATGCCTCAAGGCTAGGGATGAAAATTGAGGGAGATATTACAAGTTAACAGAAAAAAGATTAAGGAGAAAAAAAAGTAAATATGCGTGTCAGTAATATTGCCATATCCTGTTGGCAGTTGCTGAAACAAGAATAATCCCTTTACCTCTTGGGGACACCCTGGACTACTATTAAAATTTAGATGCTATAAAACACCTGGGTTTCCCTGTGAGCAGAATCCTATGGAATATTAAACTGAAATAGTTGTAAAATCCCAGAATGCTATCTATTATCACTGTATTTTGAAGAGACAGACCTGCAAATAAGGATTCTGAATGATTTACGTACTCTGCTGAAAAGAAATATCCACTTAGAATTTCATGGCAGAAAATAGAATTTGCCATACTTCCTTCCCCAACCTGCAGTCCCATCCCCCAGCTAAACCAGAATAACCTTTCCCTTATGAATAACTTTAATTTCTTCCAAATGGATAATTCATATGAAGTGAAAATGCAGAAAGTAAATCCAGATAATCCATCTAGATGGTATGTCTGTTGGAAAAGGAAATGAATTTTGTATATGTGTTTGTGTGTGTGAGTTTGTGTGTGTTTTCTGAGTTTTGTGCTCTAAAAAAATAAAGATTGCAGGCTACCAGAAATGAATTACAGAATAAATTATTTCCTTTTGAAAAAGTATTATATTAAGAGCTTTTATTGCTTCTTATAAAATGAGCATGTCATTATTTTATTGTTAATTGCAGCATGCTAAAGGCCTATAGCAAACCAGGTGTAATATTAATTATTTGGGATAGAAAGTAAGGCAAAAGCAATCCCTACTCTCAGGGAGCTCTTAATCTAATGATATCATATGTAAATAAGATACATAAAGGGTAAATTAAAGATAATCTCAGAGGAAAGGCACTAGCATTAAGGGCAATGGGAAAGAATTTTTGCAGAAAATAGGATTTCAGTTGTGAATTAAAAGAAGTCAAGAGGCAGAAGCAGATTAGGAGAGAATTTGGGTGGGGAAGAAGCAGTCACTGAAAATTCTGAGTAAGAAAATATGGATTCATCTTCAAGGAATAACTAGATCAATATCACTGAAATGTAGAGTGAGAGAAGCGTAAGGTATAAGAAGACCAGTAATTTGTGAAAGAGCTAACTTATAAAGGACTTTAAAAGCCAAATAATGGATTTTAGATTTAATTTAATCCTGGAGAAAATAGGGAGCCATTGGAGTTTGTTGAGTGGGGACTGGGGAGTTGGGATGGATGATATGGTCAGACCCATGTTTTAGGAATATTACTTTGACTTCTGAGAGGAAAATGGACTGGAATGGCAAAAGATTTGAGGCTTAGAAGATAATTAGAATGTTAATACAGTAGTTTAGGTGGGAGTTAGTGAGAGTCTGTACCAAGATGGTAATTGTGTCAGAGAGAAAGAGATATGTACAAAAGAAATTTCAAAGGCTCAACACATGGAAACCTAAATCCTTCCTTCAATGATCACAATTTTTAGACTCAGTCAATAAGTTAAATAGTAGTACTATGCCCCAAAAGACAACTCTGTAAGTTTGGACTCTGAAGTCTTCCTAATGCTCTGTCCTATATCACTGGATGTCAATTATTACCTCAACCCTCAAATATTCTTGACCTCCATTGATAANATCACTGGACGTCAATTATTACCTCAACCCTCAAATATTCTTGACCTCCATTGATAAAATTCCTGCTGATTTATGTAATGGGTCTATGCCCTAAGTATGAGAACATGAATTAGCACATTGAACTAATTTTTACTTGTAGTCTAATTTTATATTATAAATCTCAGTGCCAGAAGGGAAAGACTAACTCATTACCTTGTACTCCTTTGCTACCCTCAGTTCATCTGTTAGGTCCAGAGTTATTTCTCTGAAAAGAAAGGAGAACTATCATCTTCATCTTCATCATCATCATCATCATCATCATCATCATCATCATCATCATCATCATTATTTTATACTTACATTTCAATTTGGGAAATATAGTCACCTCAAGTTTGCTGATTGATGTCACTGAAAGACAAGTTCATTTGTTGCTAAATTTTATGAACAGTTAAAACTTAATAAGTCTGCCCCAGAAAAGACAAATTATAGTGTGATCCCTTGGAATTTCTCATTGAGTCTAGGCCTAAGAGACTTGCAAAGTGGGGCAGTCATCACACATCTGCATTCTTTCAATTAAAGAAAAGCATGGAGCATATATTTAGAGAGAACCACAATGAGATCATCCTGGATTAAGGGGAAAGTCACCAAAATAAAACTCAGTCCTATTTTCCCCTGGCTATGTTAAAAGAGGGCAGCATTAGATTTCAAAGAATCCAAGAGTGAGATGCCCTTAACTATGTAATAAAGAACAAAGGATTAGAAGTAAGAAGACCCTGTCTCACCTCTGACTTTAAACAAAGCCTCTGATGGTATTCATGGTAGGCACTCAGTAAGTGCTGAATTGAGTTCTCTTTCAAAAAGTCTCCTAAAGTCTCTGGCTTTCAGGTTTTTCCCTCTTAAAAATGAGGGATTTGACTAGCTGACCTTACAAGACACCCCTGTTTCTAACAATAAGGACCCAACACTGAGTTTTATCTTCATGGGATGAAAATAATAAGCCTTCCCATTACATTGTAAGAACCTTGAGGGCAGTGACTATTTCTTTATCTTATTTGCATCCTTACTACTTAGCACAGTGCCTGGCACATAGTAGATTCTTAGTAAATATTTGTTGAATTGAATTGAACTGTCCTATGAAATGTATCCCAAATAGAATTATTTCTATTCTGAAGATGAAGAAATGAAGACTGAGGGAAGACTTAATGTTACTTAGCAAAGGAATATTGGACATAGATCATATTCAAACCTAGGTCTTCCCGAATAGAACTCCAGGTCCTTTCCATCCACATTATGCTTCCTCTGCTCAAAAAATCTTCATTGATTATGGGACCCTGGGCAAGTCACAACTCCCATTGCCTAACCCTTACTGCTCTTCTGCCTTAGAATCAATACACAATATTGGTTCTAAGATGGAAGGTAGGGTTTTTTTTTTAAATCTTCAATGGATTCTTACTACTTCTAAGAGAAAATCATAAACTCCAAGGCTTTAAGTCTTTTAAGTTCTTCCCCTCTAACCTTCCTTACTATACTAAATTTATTTTACTCTCTTTCATACAATTCCAGCCAAACTCAACTACTATCTGTCCCCTGACTATGACATCCCATTTTCCACCTCTGTGCATTCTTTCAAACTGTGTCTCAAGTCTGGAATGTGTTCCCTCCTCATCTCTGCTTTTCAGAATCACAGGGTAATAGGTGGAGAGCTGGAAAGGGCCTCAGAGAGCAGTGAATAAAACCTCATTATTTTACGGAGGAAATGGAGGTATAGAGAGGTGCCCAAGATCATTTGGTCACCCAGTTGTTTGAGGTGGGATTTAAAACCCATTTTCTGTTATTGTCTCATATTTTATCTACTACCCCATACCGCCTCTCTAATATTTTATTCCTTTGAGATTTAGTTTTAGTTGCCATATCATTGACAAACCTTTCTTGATCCCCCAATTGCTAGTGATTTTTCTCTCAAATTACCTTTTATTACTCAATGGCATACTTGTTATATCTCTTGGGGTAATGTTAGCTCCTTCAAGGCTGGAAATATGTTTTTTTTTTTATTCTCAAGCCCTCAGGTAATGTCTTCAGCATAACAGACAATGAATAAATATGTGAATTACACTCCACTTTTAGGTCCCCTGAAAGCACAGAATAATACTCTTTATTCAGGACTCTGGCTTAAAGAACCAGGGAGGAAACATCAGAACAGAAAAAGAGTAAAAGCTTCAGCACAGGGTCTTTTGTTATGCTTCTCTAATGCCCCTAAATTGTGTTGCTGCAAGGATACCACTTGGCTGCTCCATCAAACTATGTTAATTTGCCACACCCTTTTACCTTTCTTTTACTGGTTTTGCCTAATATCTATTAATATTTTGGTACTGGCTCCTAAGAAGCATTCATATTAGCAGATATTTTGACATATAGAGTGAATGGCAAAATGGAATAGAGGGGAAGCAACCTTGAATTGGAAATCAGGTAAAAGGTATATTAATGCTAGCTCTATCATTAATTTGTGTTTTGTCTCTAAGCAAAATATATCAACTTTCTTGGCTTCAGTCTGAAAATGTGTGAAAGGGAAGGATTGAAATTGATGGTTTTAAGACCCATGCAAGTCTAATATTCTAGAATAGTGACAAGGAGGTTCAGGGAGGGAGAGCAGTAGAAATCCTGTTTCTGTGCTGAGATAAAAAAATATGTAGCAAGAATCAATGATTATAGCAGAATTTATTATGTGTATGCTATTAAATGATGTAAGTTCAATTTGCATGGAGCATTGATGCTGGGTGGTCTGAAGGTTGTAAATTTTTTAAAACTACTTTTTATGTGTGTTTTGTATAGATTCATTACTTAGGACTTTGACTCTGTATATCCTAAGATATATTCAATGTAATTACAGTTCAATCACTGGTGCCAATTTATGACTCTAGTACCTCTCCCACTGATGTTCATTAGATATACTCTAAAATCACACTGGACTGATATAATTCTTTGTGCTTGTGAGTTTTCATATATAATGTCATACCATTAAAATATCATGTAACGTGTTTAGATCACCAAATTCAGAGTAATTTTTTGTGCATTTGGAAGTCAGTCAACATATCAAGTAAAAGTATCGAACAAGAAATCTAATTATGATCCTTCTAAAAATCTCAGTGAAGAAGAAAATGAACTCTTCTTTGTCCTATCGGTTTCCCTTTAGTGCCTTTTAACACAGAGCCCTCAAGTTCAAAGGAAGTTGTATATCATTTTGGCTTACATTCAACCAGAGCAAAGCTTCCAAACTGACTTGGACAGTTGGAAAGAGTATTACTTTATCCCTCTAGGTCCTAAAGTTCACAAGTCTATTTATCAAAGGAAAAGAGGAGAGGAGAGTTTGATATAAAGGACCATAAACCTATCAGAGCTCACAATGCCAGGGAAGAATCGGTAAAGCAATCTGGCAGCCAATGGAATTTAGACAAAAAAACCAGGATTGAAAATAACAACAGCTAACTTTCCTATAGCATTTACTATGTACCAGGCACTATGTTAAATCATTTACAAATATTGCCTCCTGATCCTTCCTAAAACCCTTTGAAACAGGTGCTATCTTTATTTCCATTTTTTAGCTGAGAAAAACAGAGGTAAAGTGACTGGACCCAGGTCACACAAGTTAGAAAATGTCTAAGGCTACATTTGAACTCAGTTCTTTCTAACTCCAGGCCCAGCACTCTATCCACTGTGCCACCTCCTTGACTCATTATATATGGATGCTTTTTTGTGTTGTCTTATTTTTATGGTGCAGCTATTTGAGGCTCTTTTCTTAATCTCATAATTTTTTAAAATTTTTGTCTCACTGAAAAACATTTGAAAGAGCAGTAACTTTCCTGGGGTGGAAGACAGCATTTCATTATTGTCTTTCATTTTTCTCATGGGGATAATATTATGGGGAAATTTGCTGATTTGAATAGGTGTCAGTGACTAGATTGCAGAAAAATCATTTGTCCTTGAGATAGACAAAGGAGGGTCTGTGACTAAGAGTACCTTGACCAATTTGACACATTCCAGCAATTTCAAGAATCATAATGTTCTAGAGCTCTAAATCTGGAAAGATCTACTACTTCCATATAGATGTTTGACTCCTTTTCTTGCTAGGATGTTAATAGCTGTCCTTCATAAGAAATCACATCATAACCTGAATCACCAACAAACCCTCAGTTTTCACCAAGATGTTAAAAGGGTAAACATTTTAAGTATTTACTCAATAGTCAAGTCTGAGAGCAAAGAAAAAAAAAAGTCATAGAACATAGTGTATCGAATTATAGTCAAGAGGGTAAAGCTTTTCTTATGACCCTGAATTTAGTTTTTATTTCAGTTTCTGGAATGAGTTCCACATATTCCAAATAGACAGGAAACAAAGACCTTAAGTCCTAATTCTTTTTTTGTACTGTTTAAACCACTTCACTGGATGTTTTGCAATAGAAAAGTCCCCACTTAAGTCAGTGTTTACACATCTATTTATGAATTTTTTAATATGAAATGTTTCCTTAATGATCTATGTCTCTAGTGTCTAATGTAGCACAAATCTTGTGTAAAATTATTATTTATGTATTTAATGTTAATATTGAAATCTAAAATAGATGCATGTCTTAAAAGGAAAAGCATGATGGATGGACAGATGAGTAGATGGAAAGAGGGAAGGCAGGAAGAAAGGAAGGGAGAAGGGAGAAACAAAGGAAAGAAGATTAAGTGCTCATTATCACAAATACTATTTCAGTTGATTCTCATAGAAGCCATGAGAGATCTGTGCTATTATTATCCTAAATTTACAGTTGTGAAAACTGGGGCAGACAGGGGTTAAATGACTTGTCTAGGGGCACACAATGAGGAAGTTTCTGAAACTGAATTGGAACTCAGGTCTTCTTGATTCCAGACCCAATACTCTTTTTCACTGTCTCACCTAGCTGATGTAGAGCTTTTCTAGGGGATGTAGAGCTTTTCTTAAAGTCAGGAAACATGGGTTCAAATCCCACTTCTGGATACATAGCAATGATGTGACCCTAGAGAAGTCATATAACATCTAGTCTTGTAAGGATGGTGCCAGCTTCTATTGGTAGAAGGAGTTTCCTCACCCAAGAGTTCCTCATACCAATGAAATGTACTGGTTTAGGACATATACCTATCCCTATTCTGGAAAAATGATGCTATGTTTACTTGTTTATTTCTCCTAAATAACTATGCAGACTATCATATATCTCTAAATTTTATTATACTGGAATTAGGGCTTATTCAGCTGTGAAACAAAGGCTTGAGTGATTTGGCTTAATTAGCCCTCCTTCCTCAATACCCCACTAAATGCAATGGTTCCTTCTTTTTATGTAATACAAATGTTTGTTTATGTGTCATACTTAAATTAATAGGTTGTGGAATTGTCCATTATCTAGTGTTATGAAGGGCTTTTCTTCCCTATCAGGATAATTAAGAGGTGCTTAATTATTCTGAACTCATGTTTCTATTTAAAGAAATAGCTGGAAGCATAGAAACCAGGGTTTCCTAACCGCTGTCACAGGGACCAATAGATATCACTTGGAAAATTTTACTAAAGTAGAAAACTTTTATTCCCAAAGCTCTTTTTTTTAAAAAACCTGAAACTTAAAAACTGATTCATCTATCTCCCTTATTTATTCTTCTCCAGGCCCATTTTTTTTCCTTCTCTCTACCTCAAATACCTTTATACTCCCTGTTCCTTGCCCCTGGATCTCTACTCCCTGAGACTGGGAGACCCATCTAAGGCTATAAAAGGAAAAAAAATAGAGGTAGATGATATTGATATTTTATGAGTTAATGATATGGTTAAGCTTGAGGAAAACTAAGGGAGACTAATATAATAAACCTCATTAAAAGTAACAAAGGTTATCTATTTATACTGTTTCCTAAATTTAGAGCACAGAAGCATCCTGAGCCAGGCATTGAAATAGTCACACAATTAAATGAAATACTGAGAAATGTAGGCAAAGAATATCTCAGTCTACTTGAGTTCCTTATGACTGGCCAAATAATAATAGCTTTAGTAGCCCAAACTCCTATCCAAACACAATAAAAGTACCACAAGTCTACAAAGGGAAATGCTTAAGGTCAGAAAGGACAAATTCACTATTCAATATAGGCGTTAGGCATAGAAAGTCTCTTCTTTTTACCACAATAGGATTCCTGAAAATCCAATCATAAAGCAGAAACATTCAAAGTAAGTTTTCTTTTCTACCGAAATGTTATAATTGGTAGTTTTTCCTGTTAAAATATTACATGAAATAAATCAGTTAGCAAGAATGATAGAAAGGCAGGATTGTATAAAAGATAGACAACCTGTCTAGGAGTCAGGAAGATTTGGGTCTGTGTTCTGCCTCTGACATTTCCTAGTGATAGCAATATCTCCTAACCTCTTTTTTTTAACATTTATTAATATTTATTTTTTAGAAAAGTTAACATGGTTACATGATTTATGCTCTTACTTTCCCCTTCACCCCCTGACCTCCCCCCCCCCGCCATGGCCGATATATATTTCTACTGGTTTTAACATGTGTCATTGATCAAGACCTATTTCCAAATTGTTAATAGTTGCATTGGTGTGGTAGTTTCTAGTCTACATCCCCAGTCATGTCCCCATCAACCCATGTATTCAAGCAGTTGCTTTTCTTCTGTGTTTCCTCTCCTGCAGTTCTTCCTCTGAATGTGGGTAGTGTTCTTTCTCATAAGTCCCTCAGAATTGTCCTGGGTCATTGCATTGCTGCTGGTACAGAAGTCCATTACATTCAATTTTACCATAGTATATCAGTCATTGTGTACAACGTTCTAATTCTGCTCCTTTCGTTCTGCATCAATTCCTGGAGGTCTTTACAGTTCACATGGAATTCCTCCAGTTTATTATTCCTTTGAGCACAATAGTATTCCATCACCAGCATATACCACAGTTTGTTCAGCCATTCCCCAACTGAAGGGCATACCCTCATTTTCCAGTTTTTTGCCACCACAAAAAGCGCAGCTATAAATATTTTCGTGCAAGTCCGTTTATCTATGATCTCTTTGGGGTACAAACCCAATAGTGGTATGGCTGGATCAAAGGGCAGGCATTCTTTTATAGCCCTTTGAGCATAGTCTCCTAACTTCTTAGTGTCCTGAGGATAGACAATAAGTTTACATGAAGATTTGTACTGCATTGGTTGAGGGAATCTCCACACTAAAACTTCCTACAAAAATGAACTTTTGGTCCAGGTTCCCCCACCAGTCCAAGAAAACAATATATTAAAATTTAAAGTTTTTATCTTGTTACATTTTAATATTCAGTTAACTCCCTCCCTCTCCTTCCTCTTTAGAGAAGGCATCATCTGAGAAAAAATATGTGTGTGTATATAACTATGTCATTTCTAATTATCAGTTCTTCCTCTGGAGGTGGACATACAGAAGTTAATCTATAAAAAATATTTCTGTTGCTGTATATAATATTCTCTTGGTTCTGCTCACATTACTCTTCATGACTTCATGAAATCTCTCCATGTTTTTCCAAAAAAATTAGCCTGCTCGTTATTATTTATGGTGCAATAGTATCCCATTTTTAACATCCCATTTAAAAAAAACCCTAATTGTGACTACAAAGCTTGATAATTTTAAACATCAGAAAAAAAGATGTATTATCAATGAATTATACAAGTTCTAAGGTACTACAAACTACACTTTCAATACAGCAGCATGGCATTATGAACTTGACCCTATTTAATAGTAGTCTTTCTTAAAATAATAAACAAAGCATTTAATAAACAATAATTTTCTTTTCTTTATAATTCTGATGTACTTTTGGATTATGGTTTGGATAGTCCAATTTTTTTTCAAACAAAAAATAAAACAGGAAGACTTTTATGAAATGATGGAAAGTAAAGTGACCAGTCAGAAGAACATTGTGTGAAATAACAGCAGTATTGTAAAAAATGTTCAACTGTAAAAGATTTATCTATTCTAATCAATAAAACAGTACAAGACAATTCCAAAAGCAAACAAACAAAAAATGTTATTTGGAGAATTTGGAAGCAATGGCTTCTTCTTCTTTATCCAATGTTCCTGTAACAAGCAGAGATTTCCAAAATCATTCCATGGACTTCATACCTGGAGCCAGAGTTAAAAGCATTAAACCATCTAACTACTTAAAAGATTCTCCAAAGGTTTTGATTTTGAATGTTTAGGGAGGGAGAATCTTTTGAATCTAGAGTTCTGGGTAATTTTTTTTTTCTTTGCTCTTGCCCCGACCCTCTGCTCCACAACAATGTGTTGTAAAAAATAAGCAGAAATCACTAAAGTATTCACTGAATAAGGTGTATAAAAACAAGAATGGGGTCATTTCTTTATTTCCTACTGATAGGAAGATGGAAAAAGTACAGGAAGAACTATTAATGGCATGACATTTGGAGGGAAAATTGCTTCTGGCCTTTTTTCATAACCAACTGAAAGAAACTGTTGCTCTTCCTTCCTTAGCTGCTCTGCTTCATGGGAGTATAGCAAAAAAAAACATCTAGCTGATTGCCAATTCTCCACTTACTTAATGCTAAAAGAGCAGTCTTTGAATTTGCCAGAGCATACATTAGAGAAAGGAACTGGAGGAAAGGGGGGGAAGCTTAACTAATAGCAATTGTTGAACTTCTGAAGCCTTTTACCTAAATAAACACAACCAGTGATGAACACGAGACCACATTCTAAAGCAAAACAACCCAGGATAATTCTAATGTTTTGACAAAATAAAGTAGAATGTTGATTTGTTTATACTGAGTCTAGGCATCTTGAATTCTGGAAAGTTGCCAGAATCGTTAAGTCTTTTCTTTTAATTTAAACCCTTACCTTCCCTCTTAAAATCTATCATAAGCATTTCCTCTTAGAATCAATATAAAATATTGGTTCCAAAGCAGAAGAGCAGTAAGGGCAGGCAATTCGGGTTAAGTGACTTGCCCAAGATCACTCAGAAAGGAAGTTTCTGAGGTCAGATTTGAGATGTGGTCCTCCCATCTCTTTGCTTGGTGAACTCTCTACTGAGCTACATAACTGCCCTGAATCATTAACTCCAATTACTTGACCATCACATACCAAATTGAGCCAATTTAATTCACTTTTGGCACGTTTTTTAGGTTCCACAGTAGACTGACTCATTCCTCACAGTCATATTTTTCTAGTATACTTCTTATGTGTTATGGCTTCCATCTAGGCATCTCGGATTCTCTGTACCTAGATGTCATCAGGTCTCTGCTGATCACTCTCTCCATCTCCCCCCACTCACTCTCTCCCCAACAATCGAGTTCTCTTATAATTGGTAAACTTTTTTGAGATAAGTCTTAAGTGAAACAATTAATTGAATTCATTGAAAAAATATCTTCCCCATCTTCTTTAAGGGGGAAGGGGGGAAAATACACTGGAGCTTTAGGCTGCTTGTGACTTGCCTCTAGATCTTGTGATGTGCCCCCCCCCATAAAGATAAGCATTTCTCAGGTGGACATTTGAAAGGGACTAGTCCAATAATCATCTGACAGTCGCCTTTAATGAATCATCATGGCTAAGCTCAAATGTCCACAAGCTGATTAGATCCTTTCAGGAAACAGTGTCTAAGGTTTCAATTCCGAGGATTGCCTTTGAGCAATGCATTATCCCAACAAATTTGGTTCCATTTTACTTTTAGATTTCAGTGGCAGGGCTAATACAAAAATCAATGTGTATAAAGAGAAGCCCCTTAGGTCTCTTGATATGATTTATTACATTAGTTACATTATTGCTTCAGGTGTAATCAGGAAATTTGTCTTTGTGACATTGCCACAGAGATATATGATAGAATATGCTAATATGCCTATCTTTGTACATAATGTTTTCTTAGTCTTTTGTTTATTTCAGTCTCTTAATTAGTGACAGTCATTTAAAGTCATCCATCTTTGTTCAAATTTATGCAAATAGAGTAAGTTAATAATGGTACTTCCAGAGAACTGTGTTTATCAGCCTTTATTTTGAGATTGTTATTTTAAGGTAGTCTAAATACAATTTATCCTACTAAAGCTAAGGGAGTAGGACTCACTAATCACTTCCAGCTTTAAAATGCTAGAGAATAATTTTGCAACACAAGCAATGCCCTGAACAAAATACCCATTGAAAGTCCCCATAATTCTTCATCAGATTCTTCTATTATCATTCATACTATCACCCGCCACAGTCTTGTGGGAACTACCCAGAGAAATAAGAAAGTCCTATTAACATTTACCAAAAAATGCCATTGCTAGCATATTGACTCACTACAATTTAAAGCCAAATCTTAATGATAATTGAAGTTAATGGCATAGAGACTGATTATAAATGTCTGCTGGTACTGTAAGAAACACACATTTAATTATAATTTTCTTAATAGTTAGCTCATATAATCAAGGCAAAAATTATCATTTATTTCATGGCACTGCATATTTATTGTACACTAAAGGTTTTGCTTTTGCTATATACCTCATGTAGTTCTAATGTCAATAGGTTTCACAGCTGGCATACAGTCCTTTAAAACTAAGTTTTCCACCCCTCTTCTCTCGCCCATTTAAACTAGCCGCATTATTCTACTATTTTAAGTTACAGTTAAATAAAAGAAAACACTTTGAGGTAAGGACTATAGTATGCTGTATACATTAGAATATTCTTGTATAATCTGGGCATGAGATCATAAATGAGAGCATATAATATTTCTTTTCAGATTTTTTTAAATTTTTGCCCAAGTATATTAAATTATTATATATAGATGATTTCACAGTCTTTGGGAGTAGGAGATATTTTAGAAAATAGCTAGTCCAGAAAGTTCCCATCCTTGGATATGCATACCATTAGGGGGGATGAGAAACTGATCGGGGAATTCAGAGAAGATTTAGTAAATAGCTGCCTCAGGGATCGCCACATTGGTCAATAAATGGACTTGTATCATCAGTATAAGGAACTCCCAGATGAGGACTCTATTAATTTAAATTGGCACCTTGTCTGTAATTTATAATCTTAGAGAGATGCTAGAGCAATAAACTGACAGTTTAAGTGACTTGCCCATGGTCACACAGCTGGTAGGCATCAGAAAAGGAATAAACTAATTATATTGTCTTAATAAAATATTGTGGATTGAATGAACTAATAAAAATTTAACAACTTTATGATCTAGTTTTTCCCTTTGAAAATTTAGTGCCCTTATTTTATTTTACTTCTTACATGCATAGGCATGGCAAGCATTAGAATTTATTTCACTCTCACTCCAAATTGAGGGATCCCTTCTGTTTTACCTCTCTCCCCACCCCATCACTCCACTTAAACAATACATTACCTGTGAATCAAAATGGGAAAGCACTACAGAGGGAGATAAAAATCACTTTTATTCATTCATCCTAAGATCACTTCTATTCACTCATATATTATTGAATATCTGTTGCTTGAAGGATGTTGTGTGGATATAGTGAATAGAGCACCAGATTTGCAGTCAGAGAGACTCAGATTTGAACACTGATTCAGACACTTATTGGCTGTGTCAGAAGTGGCAAACCTGGGGAATGTAGGTCACATCTGATCCACAACATTCCCAAGAGCTATCAAACCAGATTCAAATTTAATTAGTAAATATTTAGCAAAATAAATATTCAACAAAACATATAATCTTATCTTTTAAAATCAAGTCCTTATGTATTTCTCATATGATAATGTGTGATGGCCTCCATTTCTATTTGAGTTTGATGCTACTGGGCCATGGGATCTAAAGTGAATCTCTTCACTTTTCTGAAATTTGTTTTCCTTATCTGGAAAAATGAACAGTAATAATACATACTATCCCAGTGGATAGATTGCCAGGTCTGGAATCAGGAAGAACTGAATTAAAATGTGAGCTCACATGCTTATTAGCTGTGTGATGCTGGCAAGTTACTTAATCCTGCATGCCTCAGTTTCTTCATCTGTAAAATGAGTTGGAGAAGGAAATGACAAACCATTTCAGTTTTTCTGCCAAGAAAACCCCAAAAAGAATCAGTCAGTCATAACTGAAATAATTGAATGATAATAGCAGAAAAATAAGAACATCTCTACCTCCTCTGTCTCAAATATGTTTAAAGAAGACACTAAGGATTTTATAAAATATTAATTATGATAACATAACTATCTTATTTGAGCCCCTAAACAAACAGGGTGGGGATTAGTATTATTATACTTAAGGTTGCAAAGTGGATATAGCAATGGACTTGGTGTCTAGGAGACTCATTTTTAAATACTATTTTAGGCCCAGCAATATTTTGGAAATTTATTGTCGAAAAAGTTAAGGGGAATCCAGTGTCATACATCAATTGCGAATGTTGGTCTTCTGATACGAAGTTCATTACTCTTTGAATTATAAATCTAAACAGAGAATAGACCTTGTAGACCCATTTATCTTTTATAGGTAAGCAAACTGAGACCCAGAGAAGGTAAGTGTGCTCAAGGTCACAGAGTCAATAAGCATCAGAGGTGAAATTTGAACCTGTCTTATTTTAACATTTCTGAATTATGTATTTGCAGAATTTGTATTTAATGCTTCAGTGTATTTACATTTTATCTCTATTATTTTCTTTTAAAAATAGTCTTTTGTGACAGAATCAATATGAGGAAAGAACATGGGACTTTTAGTCAAAAGAACCCAAGTTAAAATTTTGCCTTTGCTAATTACCATTGTGAAACATGTTAAATATCTCTTAATTTTTGTAGGTCTAAGTTTCTTCATTTGTTCAAACTATCAGTGGTATCAAACTCAAATAGAAACAAGAACCACTTAGCCATACATAAGGATACCTATGGTACATATTGACTTAAAAATAATATATTAATATTATTTGAGTTTTATAGTATTTTCATTTTTAAAACATTTCCCAATCATATTTTAACTTTGTTCTGGCAGCCCTGCATACAGCCATGGGTATTGTGTTGGAGACCTGTGTACTAGATGGCCTCTAATTACAGCTCTAATTGTTGATCTTGTGTTCCTTTGATGTTTCATTTGGTGGCTGAATCTTCTAACCCAGCTACATGAAAAAGAGAAAATACAAATAGTCTCAGAATGGTAACCAAAAGTATTTTTAGGAATAAAAACAAAATAGCTGATATATCAATTAGGATAAGCAAAACTGAAATCTGGTCCAAAATCACACATTGCATATAAAAACATTTCTGCTGAGCCAATGAGTAAATGTAGTGATTTCAAATGTCAGTATGATCATTGTTTCTTATTTTATCTTCTTTATAGTGGTGACATTTCTGCAAATACTTCTAGATTAATAATATAGGAAAGTAAAATACCATTACCAATAATCTGATTTCCATCAAGCAGTCCAAGGAGGCTTTGTGCAAACTGCATTATTATTGTTTTGTCTTCTTTTCATTCCTTTCTGCCTTCCCTGATAGCAATGTTTATTAAGGTTTTTATGGTTTGTTCTGGTCTATGCATCCAAAACCACACTTTTCAATCTTATCCCTTTAATTACATAAATGCCCCTCCTTTGTTTCATGGTTGTACATTTAAAGGAGAAGCAAGAAGTGAAGGTTGGATGATGTAGGAAGAATACCTAGGAAATTCAATTTCTTAAGGTTTTGAAAACATTGTAAATAGTTCTACATGTTGCCCTTGAAAGCTAAAGAAATCTTACCTTTTTGATTAAAAAAAGTGACCTTGCACATCTTGGAAGGTGCTCTACTACCTAGAACATAGTCTTTCTCTCAAAGATATAGAAAAACAGGGTTAAGTGACCTATCCAGAATGACACAGGTAGTAACTGTCTAAGGTTAGATTTGTACTTGAGAAGATGAATCTTTCTAATTCTCGACCCACTATTCCATCCATTGTGCCACCTAGTTGACCCCCACATGAACTCATTTATATCTCTATTATCTATTCATACAGTTTTTCAAACCTTAGATTAGAAAATGCTTGTAAAGTGTCCTAAAAGTTTCTATTTTAACTGCATTCTAGATGGGTGAACAGTCAAGAACACCTAGGCAAAAGGAATCTGGACAAACTGAATAGCATTTCCCATGTAACCAATTTTCCTGAGGAAGTCCCCAGCAACACAAGACAGGCCCAGAGAATAAGGTATAAATTATAACTACCCAAGGAAAAAGCTGTCTCTGTCCAGGCTAACCAGTAAGAATGGGTGACTCTTTGCACCTTGCTGGGGAAGACTTGTATAAGTTCTGGCACTGAGTTCTGTATACATTCCCTTAATGAGAGTTGTAAATAACACTATGAAACTTCAACCTAAAAAAGATTTCATAATTCTCCCAGAAAGACTAAATGATAGTTCTGTGGGATTTACTCAGTCTCAAGAGTTTCTCAGGATCTCCAACTAGTCCAGAAAGAAGCAGATCCATGGAATAGCTAAAGATCCCTTTTTTACATGTTTCTTTCATCTCCTATCCCCATCTAAACCTCCATTGTAAGAGGATGCCAGAGTGTTTCTGGAAGCAGGTAAAGAAAGAATGGTCCATTACCATAGTGACCATTCTCACCAGTCTTAAACTTTCTCTTATCTAGTTCCCTTTACTGGTATACTGACCCAGTGAAGTAAAGAATAACAGAAGACTGAATAGGTCAATTAATATCACCTGAAAGTGATTGAGTTATGACTCAATATGAGCACTAAATTGTTCTTTCCTATCTCTGGTTCTTTCAGGTTGAAACTTGGATGCACTGGAAAATAGCCAGGTTGATTTTCAAATTATGCTGCTAAGAACTGACAAATTCCATTTATGTATAATGCAGCAATAAATAGCTATTATCTTAATGGGGATGGAATGGACTTAAGGAACTTGGGAGCAAAGGGTATCATTAAAGTCATAGAACTTTAGAATTAGAGAAAATCTTAATTGTCATTCAATACCTGCAACCAGAGACCTAATGTATGAATTCCATTTTACAGCTTTTACTGTAGACACTTTTACAAAACCTGTCTTTGGGGGGCAGCTAGGTGGCATTGTGTATTGAGAATCATGCCTATGGGGCAAAAAAAAGGCTGGACTTTAAATCTGACCTCAGATACTTCCTAGCTTTATGACCCTGGACAAATTGCTTATCTCTCTTTGCCTAGCCCTTACCACTCTTCTGCCTTGGAACCGATACCCAGAATTGATTCTAAGATGGAATATAAGGGTCATTATATTTTTAATATTTTTATTATCTTCATATTATCTTTTTATCTATATTATCTAT
>NC_058135.1:197513238-197523154 GCF_016433145.1 Gracilinanus agilis
CCTCAGATACTTCCTAGCTTTATGACCCTGGACAAATTGCTTATCTCTCTTTGCCTAGCCCTTACCACTCTTCTGCCTTGGAACCGATACCCAGAATTGATTCTAAGATGGAATATAAGGGTCATTATATTTTTAATATTTTTATTATCTTCATATTATCTTTTTATCTATATTATCTATTCTATTTATCTATTATTTATTTTATCTATTATCTTTTAAATATTTTATATTACACATATATACACAAGAACTGTCATTTGCCCTTTGAACTTACTGAACAGGCAAGCTCCTTGAAAGATGGGACTTTCTCATTTATTTTGTATATCTTTTGATTTGTACATCATTTTGAACACAATAAGCACTTAATAAGTGGTTTGTCATTCATTCATTGAATTTTAGGATTTGGGATCTCATTAACTTATGAACTAGAGTTTTTCATTATCAGACATCTCTAATTATTAGCAATTTCTTCCTTATATCGAGGTGAAATTTAACAGCCTCTTACTCCAATCCATTGCTCCAAGTTCTGTTGAGGTCAAGAGCAGTAATTCTAATTCCTCTTTTATATAATATTCCTTAATTTATTTGAAGATAACCCTATATCCATTAAGAATTCTTTTGCTTTAACTGGATCCTATGTCAAGATGTCAATGTACTCACCTTCCTGGCTTCAGGAAAGTGATGCATTCCCCCGGGTGCTCTCATTTCATGAGAGCAGAAAAAATGATGAGAGAGAATTTTGGGAATGCTTCAAGTGGCAATAACAATAGGAAGGTCATTCTTTGAGTAGCTTTATTGTGTTCCTGCCACCATCACTTCATTCAGTATTCTGGCCCTCATTAAGCATAGTCACAAAACCCTAGTCATCTTGGCTTGTAGTGGAAAGAAGCTTGAAAGGTGGCCTGTGGGTATATGCAATAGATTAAAAAAAACCCTTCCTCTTCTATTATTTTTATAACTTAGTATTCCTGTTCTTTGGGAAGATGTACTTTAGTCTATTAAATATTTATTCTTCTTAATCCCCGGGGAAGCTGAGGAAGGGAGGTATGAATTTTTGACTAAAGAAAAAAGCACTATCTAAAACACAATGAAATTTTTTGTCATAAAAGTAACAAGATTTTAAGATTTCAGGAAATCTGTGCATTTTTATGTGTATTTCTCTTCAACATGCCATCTGTAATCTTTATTTTTCTTTTTCTTGTCCTTTCAAAATAAGAAAGCATTCCCTTTATGTGTTATAACATCTTATAAATTTCCATTACTGACTTAAATGTGCTCATAGAAACAACAGGGCCAGAGGTTTCCTCTGATGATAAATATCACATAATATATGGAAGGAAACTATCTTCAGGAAAGTGCAAAATCACCCAGTGCCAGGAATACTCATAAATTACAGCAAAGCACTTTATAAATATAGAGATAAGTGATGATACTTGAATATACACTATGTTTTTCAGGAAGCTCAAACATCTTAATAAATACCTTGTTAATCCCAGTTCTTTTATAACTAATCTATAGAGGGAGATGTGATCACAATTTATGGCAAAGTCAGAGCACTTTCGAGTGGTTAAATAATTTGTGTAATGTTGCCTGATAAAAGTGAGTAGTCCGTTAATACTATGCAGGAAGTCCATTTTCTTTCCTTAATTTTAATGAGAAGCTATTCATTCAACAAACATGTGTTAAGTGCCTACTGCGTGTACTCTGCTATTCTACTTTGTCTCATAGAATCTTTCCTAACCTTTAGGACACAATTCAAACACTGCCTCATATATGAAACATTTTCCAACTCTCTCAACTGCTATTGTTAGATTTCTCAAACTACTAAGTATTTAGCCAAATGGCATTTACATATATATGCATAAATATGTACTTATTATTTTTCCTATTAGAATGTCAATTCCTTGCAAGTAAAGATAATTTTATTTTCCACATTTGGATCCCTAACATTTAGCACAGTTCTTGGCAAACAGCAGACATGTAATATATACTTGTTTAATTGATTAAAAGTATAGTTATAATACAATATATAATAAAGTCATAGATCTGTTTAAATATCAAGAATGTTTAACTAGAATTTGCTCAGGGAGAATTTGGACTAAATTATGAAGAAGAACACCATGAGAATGATGTAACCCAATAATAAATATTTTCAAAGCTGAGTAAAACCCTCTTTAGAAAGTGAATGAATATGAAATTAATTATCCTGAGTAGCAGATAATTGCTAATCTTACTTTTTTCTCCACTACTTTTAAACTACAAATACTTCTTTTAAAGGAAGAGAGAAAATTAACAATAACAGGTGACTATGAAATGACAAGGACATTTTGTAAAACATCTTAAATGAAAAGAAGGGTCTATTGGAAATAACACTGTCTAGAATCTTTTAAATAGACAGTTAGCTATTAAAGAAGGTTCCATTCAATATACCTTTAGTTGCTTATTTTATACCAATTCCTGCAAACCTAAGGAAAGCAATACAATAGTTTCCTTTATAGAAACAGATAAATGATACCTTTGATCACACAGGCTTTTAAAAACCTTTGTTTTGCTTCATGAGTTCTGCAACAGCATGGCATATAGAAGCAGGAGAGGAGTTCATTGGAAAGAGCACTGCACTGGGGAGTCTAGATTGTATTCTATGCCATTTCTACAACTAACTACCTGTGAGGCTTTAATCCATTTCCTCCCCCTTTCTGAGCCTCAATTTACTTTTCCATAATGAGAATAGGAAATTAGCTGATGATCTCTAAGGTCCATTTCAGTTCTGATGTTGAATCTCAATCAGTTCATACCCAATTTTGCACAATTTTCACAAGATTACTAGGTCTCATTCTTCATGGTTATTCTCATTCATACATGGTTAATTGAAAAACCATTACCTTTTCCTTTAATACCTCAATATCTGCTGATTGAGTAAGCTCAATCAAATTGATCAAATTGGATAATGGCCAGTAATTCTGGAAAGGAATCTCTTTCTCTCTCTCTTTGTTCCTATTCAATATTTCCAGTTCTGCTTTTATTTTTTAAATATTTTCTATCATAAACTTTAGACATCAAACAAACATTTAAATATATATTATTTAAAAAGAAAAAATTATAACACACTTGGAACATCATAAATATATTATCGAGTGCTTTTTAAAACATTAAAATTTTTACCAGGATGTTAAGGAAAGGTAGAATGATATACTGATTGGACACTGAGATTTGAATCAGAAAGATTGCTTTCAAATCCTTCCTAAACTACTTACTAGCTGAGGGGCCCCTAGGCGAGTCATTTAACCCCTATGTACATCAGTTTCCCATCTATAAAATAAAAGGATTGGACAAAATATCTTCTAAGATCATTTTAAACTCAAATCTTTGATCCTATGAATCTGTTTCTGACATAATATGGTTATGAGCAAGTCATTTAACAGTTCAGAGCCTCAGGCAACACTCTCTTTGACTATTAATTATGACTAAATTGTATCAGAGAGTGATTTTCCAAACCATGAATTTTCTATATTATTGAAATCACAATACTGAAAACACAAGTCCAATAAACAAAGTAAACTTCTTTCCATTCCTTTTGAAAATAGTATATGTTTTTTTTAAAAACTTTCAATTACAGTCTTGAAATCTCATCAAATGCTTTCTTTGCAACAAGCTTATGAAGTTAGCTTCACAAATATTATACTTAACTGTATTTTACAGATGAAGAAACTAAGAAGCAGAGATGATGGACCTTGTTCATGACCACATTATTAGGAAACATTGAGCCAGATTCATACTTAAGCTTTCAAACTTTATATCTAGAGCTCTTTCCACCAAACTGGTATCATGCCTCCCCTATAAGAATAATTCTCCAATGTAAAGAGAGGACCAGGGGAAGGAAATGGAAACAATTACTTAAGATGAGTTTTTTTATTAGTGAATTCAATGAATCTGTGCTGCCTTTTCTGAATAAAGAATCAATAGTTGATTCTGTAAAAAAAAGACAACACATTGATCAAATTGAAAGATGGTTCTTAATAAGATACTCCTTGATGTTTTAGAAAAATGTACATTTTTTATGTCTCCTCCAACAGTACTCTGTAGCAATTAGACTAATGCAATTGAATATTTCCAGATTCAACACTTTAAAAGACACATGATGTACTTAAAAATGGTTTAGAGGAGCAAGACTTAGGGTAGGCCATAGAAGGAAAGATTATAAGAATTACATGTATTTTGCTTAGAGAATAGAGAGCTGAAAATGAGTTAATAGCCTTTAAAAGTACAAAGGGTTTATTATACTGAGAGAATATTCACCAAGGCTATGGTGCTTGACAATTATTACTATGATATCCCTCTTCATAATAAAAATTCTAGGAAACCCAGATGATTCTGGGAAACACGTATTTAAAAGGAAATAAAAATTTTATCACCTAGATTCACCCTCCAGCACCAAGTTTTCTCTTCTTTATAATGAATCAGTAAAGCATCACAAGACAACCAGTAATGCCCTCTTTGAAGTTTATTCTAATTCTTACTTAATATTTCAGTTTTCTTATTGTCCCTGGGGATTACAGTGGTAGAAAGATCAGCCCTCTCACAGTCTCAGAGTTCTTACATATGAATGTCACCTTTTTTCCCCCTTTTCTTTTTTTTCTTGTCATCACTTCCATACACTCTTAGCAACTCTCAAAGAAGCTTTTAAAAACCAAAGAATGATAGCATCTGAATTAAATTTTTTAACTTGATTTTAATATAAAACGATTGCCTTGCATTTCATATTCTACATCCCATTATCCTATATTTGTAGCTGAAATATCTATCCCTTGATTAAAATATTTTTTGAAAGATTTGTAAATACACAGACACATATGCATCACTGTATGTAGGTGTAGATATGTGCATATACATACATATATTTTACTTACAGACTCAGTTCCTTGCTTGTATGTTGCCCTCCATTCATTGTGGTAGATATTAGATTTTTCAAGAGAAGTGACTTGCTTATAATCTATTTATACACACAATTGTGTGCAATTATGAAAAAATGTCTTAATTTGCCCAAGAATATATGTATTTTCCCCATTTATTCATTCAAAAATCACTCAAAATATAACGGAAGATATTTATCCTAAAATGAACTGTGAGCTATTGGGTTCTTCTATCCTTATACTGAAAATCCTAATACAGTTTTAAGCTATTAAAGTCTAAAATTGCACTGACACTTTTGGGACATCCTGTATATACCTGGATATGCTATTGAAAACAAGATCTTGTAACTTTAAGCCATCAGTCTCTGATCCTGACCTCTATTGTGGCTCTAAGACTTCGACTTCTCATAAATTTTTCTACAAGATGACATTCAGCTAGTGTTCATTTGTCCCAAAGACAGTAAAGGAGAAAACGGGTTTCTAATCCATCTTAATCCAACAGACATTTGTTAAGTGTTTACTAAGTGCAAATCATTGGCCTAGGCACTAAAGATTCAGTGAAGAAAAGAGAAAATAAATCTATGTGTGTATGTATAAAATAATATAAAAATTATATTTATAAATATATATTATGCAGATATTTATATACACATATATGTGTGTAATACATATAGTCTACATATGTACTTTTATGCACACACATATGTGTGTGTTTATAAATCCTGAGGAGAATTAAACATACAAAAATAATTTTTCAAGGACAAACTACATGAATCAGGAAATGGTTCCTGTAGAAGGTAGCACATGGTTTGAACCATGAAGGAAACCAGATTTCGAGAGGTAGAAGTGAAAAGGGAGTATATTCCAGGAAAAAAGGAGTAATGGTTAAAATCATTGTTTCAAAGGGTCATAAATATTCCTTGAAATTAAGCATTGAAATAGGCAATGAAATCTTTTCCCCTGGATGTCTTTTTTTTTTTTAATTTTAAACCCTTAACTTCTGTGTATTGATTTATAGGTGGAAGATTGGCAAGGGTAGGCAATGGGGGTCAAGTGACTTGCCCAGGGTCACACAGCTGGGGAAGTGTCTGAGGCCAGATTTGAACCTAGGACCTCCTGGCTCTAGGCCTGGCTCTCAATCCACTGAGCTACCCAGCTGCCCCTGGATGTCTTTTTAAAATTAGTTATACTTTCTATTTCTCTAGGACAGCGTAGTTTTAAGGAGCCAAATGTTTGAAGTGACATTTAATGTCTATTTCTTCCCAAAGATCCTATGAGTCTTTCTTGGAAGCCAAAATGTCAGTAATCAATCAATACTTTAAGAAATGAAAAATTAGATATATTTCAATTCTGAAAAATGTTAGAACTTCAAAATAGGTAAAAAAAATACTCTATACTTTTCTTTAAAATATGACTTTCAGGTTATCCCTTCTTAGGAATCAATGTGGAGCCTTACCGTGGTGAAATAATTCACTGAACTTAGTGCTCTTTAAATATACAAGATTATTTGAATTATTTTGAAAAATTCAAATCAATAAAATTGAGTAGTCAACTCAATAAAATAGTGTCACTTCACATTATCATGTTACCACACACTGATTATATTAATTATTTAAATGTATGAGTTAAGTGGAAATATAAAGTACATTTTTTCTGGATGTGGAAATAGCCCTTTAATGTTGGTATGGACAGTTCATTTCATTAAGATTTTATAACTCCCTACTATCTTCTAGTACTGTACTCAGCCCTGGAGTTACATTTACAAAATGAAACATTCTTTCCCTTCAAGAGGTTTGTATTATCCTGTAGTGAGTGGGAGACAGTGTATATACAGAGAAGTCTACACATTCCTACACATACTCCCTGTGTTGAATGGGAGGAAACATATACAGAGATAAGTAAATTTATATTTATATATGTATACATATATATACATATACATATATGTATGCATAGGTATAAGCAATTATATACTTCTGAATATATTTCACATAATCATATTTACAGAAACATGTTTTTAGATATTTTAATCATCTATGGCAGGGGTCGGCAACCTTTTTGGCCGTGAGATCCACAAACGCCACATTTTTTAAAATGTAATTTTGTGAGAGCCGTACAGTGCTCACAGTGCACTCCTGTAACAGCACCTGAAAAAAAATTGACTTTATGGCTCCTGCAGAAAGAGCCATATCTGGCCCTCAAAAGAGCCAGATATGGCTCGAGAGCCATACTTTGCAGACCCCTTATCTATGGGTATATAGATATAGACTAATATGTATGTATGTCTGGAGAGAGAGAAAGAAAAAGGAGGGGAGAGAGAGAATAAAGATGAATTTGAGGGAGGGGGAAGATAGGTGGCTTAATCAACCGGGACAGTCCTGGAGAAAGGTCTTGGGTTCAAATGTGACCCCAAATACTTCCTATCTGTGTGACTCTGAGCAAATCACTTAACTCCCATTGCCTAGCCCTTATTACTCTTTTGCCTTGGAACCTATAGACTATTGATTCTAAGATGGAAGGCAAAAGACTTTCAAAAAATGAATTATTGGTAAAGGGGACTAGAAAAGTCCTCAAACATAAGGTGACATATGAGCTATTTCCAAGGAAGCTGGGGAGCTAGAGATTGTAGTTGGCAGCTGAAAAACAGATGGGCAAACATGCCAGCAGTGGGCAACGAGCTCAATGCAGAAAATCACTTCTTGGGGAAAAAAAGAAAAGCTGATTGTTTTGGAATATAGAATGCTTGGGGGAAATGATGTGAAATAAATCTGGAAAGATGACTTAAAGGCAGATTGTATTGGTTTTTCAATGCTAACTAAAGTTGTATGGCATCCTGGGGAAAAAGGGGAGTGAGACTGGGAGAGGAGGAAATAAAGAGGCTAGAAAATTTAAGGACCTAGATGAATGGAAGGATGTGGTTCTCTAGATAGGTAAAGGGAAGTTAGTAGGAGAAAATAGGTAGCTAGAAGTTATGAGTATATTGAAATAAAGAATTACAAAGCTAGTGTTTGGCTCTGGCGGGAATCTAAACCTAAGGAGCCATACCTATAAGTAGGGACCTTAGTTCCTCTAATCTGTTAGGAGTAAAGCATGCTATTCCATGTGAAATCTGCATATATAGGGTGCTCCAAATGTCTCATTGCATTTTAAATTATGAAAGATTGAAAGTTGATTAGAAATTTGGAAACAACCAAGCATTGTGAAAATTTTTCCTGGTTTTCATCTTTCATTCCCTTTTCTCAAGATAATTGATCCTAAGCCTTTTTATCCCAAGGGATTTAGATATTTTAAGACTCTGAGTTTCTGGTCTTATGTTACTACTACCCAGTCTCCTAGCAAATCCCCATGTAGTGCTTTGAAGGTTTCAAAATACTTTTTGTGTATTCTCTCATTTGAACCCTCCCAATAACTCTTTGAAATGGGCCGTAGACTTATCCTCACTTCGGAGGTGAAGAGATTGAGTTTTAGAAAAGTTAAATGACTTGCCCTTCAACACAGCTATGAAGCTTAGAAGGCAAGATTTGATCTTCAACCCTGTAATGTATCACCTAGCAGACTTAAAACTTTGGATCTCCAAGGTATGCATTGGAGTATTTTTTAATGTAATTCAGTATATATATATAAAATGAATGGATTATATGTATAATCCATATATATTCATATATATATAATCCATATATAAAAATGAATGGAATGTGCATGGGAAGACTGGAAGCTCTGGACATTTATTTATTGACCTTAGGCTAAATAGCCCAGATATCCAAGAAGGAATTACAGTAAGCTAGACTTGAATTAGAACAACTAATTAATAAATAATTATTCAATTACCTGCAAGAGTGATTCTTAAATCAGAAATCAATTAAGACTCACCTGAGGGTAGACTCATAAACAAACTTCAAATATTTTAAATTCCTATGGTGATATTAACTTTTGGTCCTTCTACTTAAGCCACTTTAAATTTGGAATCTAGCAAAAATTGTCTCCTGGCCCCATTTGAAAATGCTAAGGCTGATATGAGACCAGTCTCTCAATGAATGAGTAAATGACCAAATAACTTCTCTAACTGGAATGTGACTAAGAATTAATATCTAAGGGCATGGGAAGACCACAATTTAGTAGTCTGATTAAAATCCACATTGAAAAGTTTGTTTAAATTTGATTTCTACCTCCTCCCTGAAACAAAGGCCCATAATTTTTAAGGCCAACATTTGGCCATTGATGTTGTCTAGTCCTGATTCATTACTATAAAAAACTACAGACTCTAAAGAATGAAAGTTGAGAATTATTGAAGAGTCCAGTAGAGCATTAATGGGCATAAGTAGAACTATAACACATTATAAGGAGGGAATCATGCAAGAGAAAAAGATATAAATGATTTATATCCTTTTTCTATATAAGGATAAAACTCTAAAGGAATGCCATGAAGCAATTAATTGTAAGGGAAATTTTTTTAAAAAAGATGAGTGGATCAGGTAACCATATAAAGGATTATGGACAACCTCTTTACTTCCCTGGCATCCAAGTGATACAAGAGAGTACATAAGAAAGGCTGCTAGAATATTGAGTGGAACATTGAGATAAACCTTTAGGAGAATATGGATAGGAGGTAGGGAAGGTAGGCAGGCATCAGTGGCTCCTAATGAACATTATTTGTGGAGATATCCACATTGATGAGATCAAAAATCATTTTAAACTAAATTTAGAACTAGAAGAGATCTTAAAATCCATTTAGCCCCGTTACTTCATCTTACAAAAATAGGAAACCAAGATCAAAGCAGTTAATTGACTTGTCTAAGTTCACACAAATGGTGACAAAGGCAGGATTTAAGCTGGGATCCTCTGCAGAGATAACTCCACTTGAATTTCCCTTCTTTCTACTAAGACTGAACATTCTCCAAAATATGTACAATAGCAGCAGCAACAAATGATTGCTACATGAAAATATGTCTCAGTATTTAGACTACTTTATGTCTAAGGTGACATTTATTTATTATTCATATATATAT
>NC_058135.1:197525183-197542699 GCF_016433145.1 Gracilinanus agilis
TAAATGACCAAATAACTTCTCTAACTGGAATGTGACTAAGAATTAATATCTAAGGGCATGGGAAGGCCACAATTTAGTAGTCTGATTAAAATCCACATTGAAAAGTTTCTTTAAATTTGATTTCTACCTCCTCCCTGAAACAAAGGCCCATAATTTTTAAGGCCAACATTTGGCCATTGATGTTGTCTAGTCCTGATTCATTACTATAAAAAACTACAGACTCTAAAGAATGAAAGTTGAGAATTATTGAAGAGTCCAGTAGAGCATTAATGGGCATAAGTAGAACTGTAACACATTATAAGGAGGGAATCATGCAAGAGAAAAAGATATAAATGATTTATATCCTTTTTCTATATAAGGATAAAACTCTAAAGGAATGCCATGAAGCAATTAATTGTAAGGGAAATTTTTTTAAAAAAGATGAGTGGATCAGGTAACCATATAAAGGATTATGGACAACCTCTTTACTTCCCTGGCATCCATGTGATACAAGAGAGTACATAAGAAAGGCTGCTAGAATATTGAGTGGAACACTGAGATAAACCTTTAGGAGAATATGGATAGGAGGTAGGGAAGGTGGGCAGGCATCACTGGCTCCTAATGAACATTATTTGTGGAGATATCCACATTGATGAGATAAAAAATCATTTTAAACTAAATTTAGAACTAGAAGAGATCTTAAAATCCATTTAGCCCCGTTACTTCATCTTACAAAAATAGGAAACCAAGATCAAAGAAGTTAATTGACTCGTCTAAGTTCACACAAATGGTGACAAAGGCAGGATTTAAGCTGGGATCCTCTGCAGAGATAACTCCACTTGAATTTCCCTTCTTTCTACTAAGACTGAACATTCTCCAAAATATGTACAATAGCAGCAGCAACAAATGATTGCTACATGAAAATATGTCTCAGTATTTAGACTACTTTATGTCTAAGGTGACATTTATTTATTATTCATATATATATCTATATATATATATATATGTATATATAACAAAATGGCTAATAAACTAGAAAACATCCATCAGAAATCTTGTAGAATTGAGAACTAGGTTTGCTCAGGATGTGATGGTTGTAAAACTAAGTTCACACATTTTTTCCTCACCAGATAATTTGTAATGGCATTTTAAATACTTATTTTTTCCTCTAAATTATTCATAGCCTCTAATACATTATCATGTGAACCTTTTTGGTAATCAACTGCTGCCTGAGCAACAGACAAAAAAGCATATATTTAGTTCTAAAAAGCTGTCTGGGTAGTAACCTATGAATGTTCTATTGCCATTTCATTGTCACAGCTGGGCTTGTGCTATAAATAGACCTGTTAAATGATGGACAGTTTTCATGGCTTGTTGGCATGGAATCGATATGAGACAGAAGAGGCCGCATGAATCAATTACTTCGTCACTGCCTAGGTTACCATGGAATCTCGAGTACCTCTGAGCACCTCTGCTTGTCCTGTCCTGGTAGTTTTCTCTGAATATCTCTAATTAAAATGGATGCAATTTATTTAGTGATAGAAAGCTTGCTTGAGCAAGTTCTGTGAAGGTGCCAGACATCATTTAACCAGCTATGCATATTCAGGAAAGACTAATGTGGAAATGCAAATATCTTCTTTTAATTTAATTCTTTACTTGAAGAAGAAAAAAAAAACAACAACACTACATTCCCTGATGTAAGTAGGCTTCATCTGGTTTTAACAAAATGTTTACTTCTGATTCTCTAACCAAACTCAAAACAAGCAATTATTTTTGAAGTATTTTCTTTTGTTCTGTAGTGAATATAGTACTAGCTTATGTCTTTTTCATTGGTATAGAGGTCATAGCTTTAATTTCATGTGAAAATAAGAATTCTGGAAAAATTGCATTACCATTTTCTTGGAGGAAAAGTCATTTTTTACTACATGAGAAACACCTTTGTGTGGTAGAAAGAGCCCCAGATTGATGTCCAAAGACTTGGATTTGAATCTCAGTGGGATGAGTTATGAATATTACATTAGAAGACATGAATGAAAACAATCTTGGCTGTTTAATGCTTGTGCTACTACAAGTAAGTCACAAGCTCTCCAGGCCATAGTTTCCTCTGCTATAAAATTATGGGGTTGGACAATAAAACCTTTCAGCCTGAAGGTTCTAATCTTATTATCCCAAGACCATATATGGGACAGTGATTAAGTCATTTAACCTCTCTGGGGCTGAGTTACCTGACAGAAGCATATTTAACCTCCCTACTACACAGGATTGTGGAGAGGTAAATACTTTATAAACCTCAGTGCTATTTATAAATGTGTTACTATAAATAGTAATAGGTATATGTTCTCTTTTCTTTATTTTGATAAATATCCTAATGTCAAAATTTTGATTCCAAAATCTCATTATAGATTCCCATTCAGAAACTCATTTTGAGCATGAGGCATTTTAAATAAAGGAATAGGAACCTGGGGAGATCATTATTTTTTCAAAGGTTTCACATAATTTTTCTGGTGAAACTCATTAAAATCCCTGTTATATATATGCCTTTATATGACGTGTTTTGTTAATTTGACAAATTTCCTAGTGTCAAAACTTTAATTTTAAATTCTCATTATAGATTCTCCTTCAGAAACATATTCTAAGGGGAAGAAGGGTTCAAAATAAAGGAATAAAAGAGCGAGGATAATTATTATTTTACCAAAAGGTTTAACACAATTTTCAGGTGAAACTCATATTAAAACTGGTATTTTATGGACTTTAAATTTTCATACATTCATAGTCACTACATTTTAGGGCTAGATGTGTCCTAGAAATAATTTCTGTCTGGGGTGATCAGGGAAGATTTGATGGAGGAGATGAATTTTTTAAAAATCACTCATAATATTTACAACTCACTTTTGTAAGGTACAGTACTACAACAATCTTACAAGGTAAATTTCAAGTATTATTTCTTCTTTGCAAATATATAAACTTTAGCTTAGGAAAGTTAAGTGATTTCTCCAGACTAATAAGGAGGGCAGCCAAGTCTTAAATCTAGGTCTCCTGCTTGACTGTCTAGAATTTCTATCCACTCTATAATACTGCCATAGCACGTAAACCTAATTTACTCAAATGAATACATACAAAATTATCTTTACAAAAATAAAGGGACACAAATAGTAACTGCAAAGTATGAATTGTTCATGGTTAGACTGTCATAATATGATAAAAAGAAATACAAAACAACCAAGCTTAATATTTGATAGGTAGAAATGGAGGAAGAGGGAAGGGCACTTGAGGCTAGGGAATATCATAAGCAAAGACTTCAATGTAAAAAATGTTGGAGCTATTCAGGGAATGAAGAGAAGACCAGTTTTCTCAGAGTATAAGGTCTTTTTTTCTACTATCTGAAGAAATTTCCCAAATTAAAATCTATCAGGGAATCTACGTTTCCCTTAGGGATAAAATAAGGCAAATTCTTTGGAAATATATGGCTTGAGTTGAATATAATCTCCTCAAGAGTAATTTTTTTTCCTTTCTGTCTTTGTATAATTAGTGCCTAGCATGATCTTTGCCTATAGTATATGCTTAATGCGTGTTTTCTGATTCTCATAGCTTAATCCCTTTGCCAAAGACAAAATAACTTCTAATATTAAAAAAGAATATGTTCTCCTCAGGATCAAAAGCAAAACTCAACCACTTGACTGAATAGCTCTCTTGCTGGAAATTGATGTTCTCCTTTGTATTTAAGGCTTTCTCCAGACCTTAAGGGAATTCAGTACTAGTCCTCACAATTATAAATGAACTCCTTTCCCAGTAATTGGAGATAATTTCTGACATACTAATTCTTGGATCATTCACTGGAGATAGGAGAGACTTTAGTAGAGAGGGTGTTAGCCTGGTCCCACATTTCTCTGTTTACACACTAGTCAACTTAGAGAGTAGAACTAGAACCAGTAGTAGAAGTTAAAAGATGTTAGATTCCAATCTAATATAAGAAACATTCTTTAATAAATGGCAGAGGATTGGACAGGGAATCAGGAAAACCCGAGTTCAAATCTCACATCAGACACTTACTGGTTATGACCCTGAGCGAGTCCCTCATCTCAACAGCAATTTCCTCATCTCAAATGATGATAATAATAGCCACTTGGTTATGTGAATCAACTGAAAATGTATGTAAAGGGCTCCATAAATCTGACAGTCCTTGGTAAATGTTAGCAGAGGTGATGATGTTGATGATAGCGATGTTGTTGCTGTTGCTGCTGCAGAGGCTTAAAAGATGGCGTAGTTCGAAAAGGGAACATGTCAGAACTCTGCTTTCCTATATTGTGCTGCTTTGCAACCACCAATTTGAACATGGTCTCAAAGTCTTCCTATCACACAGAGGGTGCTGACTGCAGTATCTGAACATTCAAGAATTTGCCTTCAGAGACCACTCCTGTAGAGTTTCAGTGTCTATTTGAGGAAATTAAAGGAAAGGTGACGGGGTTTGGATGCAGTAGAAACCTGAATTGTCATATAGGCTCAGGGCAAATCAATTAGCCTATTTAATCCTCAGTTTGTTCATTTCTAAAAGCAGAATAATATTGTATTACCTGTAAGTAGGGTCGTTATGAGAGAAGTACTTTGTAAACCTTAATGTACTAAACAAATATGAGTTATAATTAATACAATTAGATTTTTAAGGCTATTTCTTCTGAAGAGAGCTAAATTTGAAAGACTTGGAAAAGGCTTATGCTTAAGCTGATGAAACTTTTAAAACTTTATGAGATTTATTATACACCAATTAAATTAGCAGGGCTTAGTGGTTCCCACTCTCCCTATACATATGAATTTGGAAACATTTCTTTTTGTGTGTATGATTTTCATTTCCACTTATGTTTGCCATGAATATAAAATGAGTTATTTTTCTTCTGTGTTAAGGCACTTCACAAGTCTAGCAATAAACATGCCCAAGGCAAATATTATAACCCATTCACAAAGGAAAATTCAAATTACATTTGCCTATGTAAATGGCTCAAGGAATGGTTTCCATGACTGCGTAGGCTAGAAATTAATGCTTGTGTAAATTTATGACTCTTCTTAGCTTATGCTCTCATTTCATTTAAAAGAGGCCAGTGCATATGGTGAGGGGAGAGAGGACACTTCCTTAATGATGAATAGACTTTCTCCCCCTGAAAAAGTTGGAGAGCATAAGATTGGAACCAATGTGGTCCCTTATTTTCTACTTATTTAAATGCTCACTTCTGAATTTTAAGGAAAATGTTCACAAAGAAAGGTTTAGGAGTGGAGAGAGGGAACAAGCATTTATTATATGCTTACTACATGTCAGGCACTGTGCTAATGGCTTTATAACTATGTAAAACATGATATCACCCTAAAGCAAGTACTGGGAGTTTCAGTAAGAGTGAGACAAAGGAGATTTCCAAAATAAAGAATCAGGTTCAGAAAAACACTGTGAAAAGGGCCAGAGCAGAGAGGCATTATGAACCTGGAGGTAGGACATGGAAAAAAAATCTGTCACAAAATTCCACAGGTGTCCCACGTTATACCTCATTCCATTTGAGTTGAATAAGATGCTTTTTATACAAATAAATTCCTTTCTACTTCTTCCTCTATCCTTTCTACTCATGTCTCCTAAGCCCCGTGAAAAAAGAGACCTTCCCCACCAAATAAATACTTAAACCTGCTCACCAGTAGAACTTCCATACCTGAAACAATCACATCAATAAGGCACTGGCTTCCAAACACTGATACCATGAAGTCACATAAAAGAAGGGTTAGGATGAATTTCTTTTCTGACACCCTCAAAAGCAATTATTTAATGGATGTCATCTTCAAGTAAATAAGAAAACCCATTTGGATATGATTGAAACTTGCAGAATCAGCCATAGAAATCTTATTCCAGTAAATAAAACCTCTCTAAAGCTGTGCCCCTCTCTGCCCTATGAATAGATACAATTTACTAAATGCTTCATTTGATTACATAGATATTTTTTGCTATAGCAGCCTTTTTTTTTAATTTGATGGGTCATATATTTCCAAAATATTTCTTCTTCAAATGATATTTATTATCTCATAACTATTATCTATGCCTTTCAACATATTTTATAGAAGATATTGGATTTAGTTTTATACAATAGCATTTTACCATCGTGTCATTGAGCACCAACTTTGTCCAATGAATTGTGATTAGTGCTGGGAGAGAGATATATATGTATATATAAGAAGGACCATATCCTCAAGTACATCACATTCTAGTAAAGAAGATAAGTCAGGTCCACATAGAAAAATAGCATAAATAAAATGTGGTTTCATATATGAAATAAAAGTACTGTAAAATCACATGAGTGGGAAATGACTTTTCTTTGGACCCCTTTTGACATTTTCCTGTATATATATCCTACTCATGTTGGAATGCTATGATTATAAAGTCCTTCTTAATATGATTTCTCTCTCATCTGATTTCATAGTACTTTGTTCTCCTACCTCAATTTGTATCCTAGTTTTAGAAACCTGACTTATTTACTCTCAAAAAATTATACATTCTTTGAGGGCAGGGACAGATGTCACTATAACTCAGGGAATTATCAGAGCACATTGAGTTTAAAAGTGATGGATGATTAGGAATTCAGCTGTGCCTAAAGCTCTCATCATAATCCTCTCATGCCTTTAACTCTAAGATGTGTAGGAAGAAAGAGTATATAGTCACCATCTGTAAAACCCATTCATTCATTTCTTGAAGCCTAACTTCAGTTTCTCTTATTCTATTACAAATATTCTTTCAATTCATACATGACCTCTTATGTCAAAGCAATTCATCCTTTCTATGCATTTCTTGATCTCTTTGAATTTAGGCTGGCATTTGACAATGATGACCATCCAGTCCTCCTTTAAGGAGAGTTTCATTTCCTATGACTCTTGAGTCACTGTTCTATCCTGGTACTTATCTTAACTCTCTTACCACTCTTTCTCAGATTCCTTTTATGACTCTTCCTTCTACTTCTCATTTTGTTTCTCAAAATTTTGTCCTCTGTCAACCTTAGCAATTTCATCTCTTCCTACAATTTGCATCATGATCTCTCTGTAGAGGACTATTATTTTTATGTCTCTTCTTCCAGCTTCAGTTTCAGATCCATGTTTTTCAATTTGCTACCTTAATATATGTACATCTTGCCAGCATCTCAAATGCAAAATACTAATTTAATCATCAACTTCTGCTATTAGAAATAAATGCATTTCAATTACTTATTATAAAAGTATCAAACCTCTTTACTTCACTTAACCTAATCAACTTCCCATATCCAGTGAGTTTCAAAGCTGTTTTAATTCTACCTTCATGCTAGCACTCATGTCTTTTCCCCTCCTTTCCTTTTCTACACAACTATATTTTTTCAGGCCTTCCTTATTGTCACATGGACTATTTTCACATCCTACTAATTCATCTCAGCATCTTTAATCTATTTCCATGTAATCTATGTTACTCACTATGACCAAATTAATATTTGTATTATATAGTTCTGATTGAATCACACATGCTAAAAAAATAAAGAAAATGAAGATTTAATGATTCCACATTATATATGCTTATAGTAAAATCCAGATTCCTTATTTTAGTCTTCTAGGTACTCCATCAACTGATTTCACCTCTAATTTCTGTCTTCCAGTTCATCTATTCAGGGCTCCATGGCTTTCCCACCATTTTCTGTTTCTAAAATTACCTCCTTCATTGATATCTCCATATCTTTTCCAATTAGAGTTCTATCTGGCTTTCAAAATACAATTAAGATGCACTTTCTTCATGAAATCTAGTCTTATTTATTCAGCTGAAAATGATTCATCTTTTTCATGTCGGAGTACTTATTTTGTACTTGTTTTGTGTTCTTTATATTATATTTGATGATTATATGTGATAATTATAATGTGTAACATTTTTTCTAATGGTCTCTTTAAAAGAAGTCCTGTCTCACACATTATTAAAGAATCTTACTGCCTAGTGTAAGTGTTCGAATTAATGGTTTGGCTAAATATATGAAAATTATAAATCATTTATTTATAAAGTAGAGAAATACAAAAGGGTAGAAAAGACATTAACATATCGAACTAAATATTATTAAACTATCTCCAGAAGACAGGAAGGGAAAACCAGCTATCCACTCACCCAAGACAATGACTGGAGCTGAAGGTGACTCCTGAGGCTGACTTTCTTCTTTGAGACTTCCTTCTTGGAGTGACTCTCTTCTTGGAGTTCACTCTACTAACCTCCTTCACCAGACTGACTGCTCAGGGATTTTCATGGCTTTTATGGTGGTTTCCTGTCCCCTCCACTTTTCATGGGGATCACAGTTTCCAAATTGTCTGAGTTGTAACCTTTAAGTTCACACCTTTCTGAGTGTGTCAACTCTTAAGTTTCTGGCTGTTTCTCAGCTAGTATCAAGTAAGGTGTGAATTCACTAAGTGGTTTTCAAGCTTCTCCCACCTAGTTCAAGCTTGTGTTGATTCAAAGTTATTGCCAACCAAAGTGTTATCTCCAACTAGGCAAAGAGAACAAAGGTTTCCCTTTTCACAAGTGTGAACTCAAAGAGAACCAAGAATTCCCTTTTACACTAGCATGAAGCCTAGCATAAAGCAAATAATTATAAAAAATTTAAGTTGATTATCCATACAATTTTAAAAGACCATGACATATAATCTTTCATCACCAAAATAGAACTGACTTGACATTTCTGTCAAAAGGTAACTTAGTAGAATTTGAGTTTTTGGGGGGGTTAATTTTTTTTCCATTTTTTTCTTTATGTGTCTATCACAATTCCCTAAACATGACTGGTACCTTAAAATATTTATTAGATTGAAAGTGAATCATATTTTCCTGTTTAATTTTTTCATCACTTAACTAAAATTCTCTAAAGTAAAGCTAAAACCAAAACAGAACAAAAACTCTTTCATTAGTCTTAAAATGTATGTTAGTCAGTTTTGTACCTAAAAATCCTCGCAATTTTAAGAACTCAAAATGAGAGATCTACAAACCAATACAAAATGGTAGGAGAAGTCAATTTCTATCCCTCACTGATACACACACATAAATTTAAGAGAAAAGCAATCTAAGAGTATCTATAGTTGTATATATTTATACAGTTACTTTGAAATGGGTTAAATTATGAAATAATTTTTTGGTGAATTCTTTAGTATGTTATGTTACTTTCATATGATCCAGAACTTCCAAAAGCAGTGATGAGGAAGCATAAATTCATTTGAAAAAGTGGATTCAGCCTCTAACTCATTGAAGTTTTTGAAATATGAAATTTTGGCAGTGTTTCATTTGCTTGAATTCAAAATGTTAATCATTTTCAGCTTTAATGATAATTAATTACAAATATTCTTCCATTTTTCACACTTGAAAATCTTAATTTCTTATTGTTGTCTGTAAGCCAGGGACATATATTGTACTGTAACATCCCAAAATGCCTAACACATTATTAAGCAACATAAATGTTCAATAAAACTTTTGTTTGGTGCATTTAGGGGACATATAAAAAGAGATGTCATTCAAAAGAAACATATTGATATCTTTTAACTGAACTGTTACCTCACTGTAGAATTGATTACCACCATCAATGAAAATCATAATTCACCTATGCCTTCTCATCCTCTGTACTTTTTTTTCCATTTTCCCATAGAGCATTCATAGAGGATCTACCCAATAGGTTGCAGATCTTCTCTAGAACTTTACATATTTTGAGGAGACTCATGAAACATTCACTTTATAAAATCAATTATTCCTTACTTTCACTACCCAATATTTATGATCAGGCATTATCTCAAAAATATCATATACCATTTCTTGCATGTAAATAATTGTGGGAAACAGCCCAGTGTTGATTTATGTCTACCACGTCTTTCTCCACTGTTCATCTAGTCATGTTGAATAATAGCATCAAATAATAGCCATAAAAACTAAATGGGACTTTTCTAAGTTTTGGAAACTGATTATGAATATGTTATTTCCCAAGAGGCTCACATCAACTCTGTAAGATATATAGTATTATTATCTCCTTACAGATGAAGAAAATGGGAATGAGAAAAGTTGTATTACTTGTCAAAAGGGCTGCTAACTATGAGAGGCAGAATTGGAACTCTATCTTTTTTATCCTAAGTGTCATGGTTTATCCACTACCCTAAGCTATCTCTAAGGGTCACAGAATAGATGCATAAGGTAAAATTAGAACAAAATAAAGACTTTCATTTGAACCAATATAACATGGTAAATTGACACCATTTCCCATTCATTCTGCTAAAAGACAGATTTGTTGACCTCTGGAGCATTAAGTCTACCTAAAGGCAATGCAGTGATTATTTATATTTTTTCAGTTTGCCCAAGACTAATTAGCAAAAACGTATCACAAAGTGGAATTGTACATCTATGTACCACATTAAGGAAGGTCTGTGTGAATCTGGACCATGGTGTAAAACTAAAACATTTCAGTTTATAATATTCAAGCATCTGTGACAAGAATAATCAGTGGCCCAGAGTCTGATTCTGTGTACCATCTTTGGGAAGACGTTTTGCTTTTAACCAGCTAAGCTACAAATATGTCATAGCATTGTCACCAAAATTATGATTCTCCCTGGATGATTCTGCTTACAGAACAGGGAATGTGGTTTATGCATTTAATTTTGTTCCTGTCGTTGGAATCCTACAGGGGAAAGAGTAATTATGGTTTTTCCCTTAATGGGTTATTCAAAAGTATACTCACCCAAAATATAAGCATCCTCTTCGATCCAAAAGTTGAGTTGTATTGGTGGACTTGACATTAAAGAAATTGACTAGGTTAATTTTTTATCCAAATCTGAGAGTAAAACAATAATAATTTTAATTTTCTTTCAATTTTTATTACAAACATTTCAAAATATAAAGAACAGGAATAGAAGACCTAATGTATCATCATGAATTTTTAACATTTATAGTTTTAAAATACATATCACTTTTGACATGATAGTTACAAAACTACACTCTCCTTTGTATATTTTAAAAGGTTTCATTCCTTTGCTTTATAATTATTTTTAATTATTATACTGGTTCCTAATTTCTGCCCTAAAGCTGACCCACCCCTCCCCAAAAGTCTATTTCTTGTAATCAACACATACAGACAAGCAAAACAAATTCACAGTTGCCATACTGGTTATGTCTGAAAAGGCATGTCTCATTTCTAAATTTTAGTTTATCACTTCTCTGCCAATAAGTGGACTGTATGATTTATCACCCATCTTTTTAAATACTTGGTCATTGCATTGCGAAGAGATCTTAAGTCTTTCAAAGTGATTTTCCTTTACATTATTGTTATCATTGTACATTTTCTTCTTTTCCCTTTTATCTACATCAGTTCATACAAGTATTCCTAGATTTTTCTAAATCTATTCTTTTTCTCATTCCTTAAATTCAAAAATATCTCATTACATTCATATACCGTATTTTGTTTAGGTATCACCCAACTGATTGATATCTATTTTGCATTCAGTTACTTTTTATAACAAAAGAGTGCTCTTATAAACATGACAGCATTTTGTACATGTGAGTCTTTTTCTTCTATCTTTATATTCTTTGTGTCAAAAAGTAATGTCAAAGGACTTGAGCAATTCAGTGACTTGGGGGTAGGGGAAGATGATTGCAACATTGATTTCCAGAATTGTTTGGCCAATTCAGAGCTCCTCCAGCTAAAGGGGTAATAATGTGCCCCCTCAAATAAACTCCAATTACCTTTTTTTGATATCTTTGCTGGTATGATTAGTAGATGGAGACTTAGAATCCTAGAAGATAAAATTGCTTTTGCCCTTTCCCTGGACCAGTAGAGAATAAACAAGTTTGTCCTTTTTGCCCATCATGGAGAAAATGAACTTTTTTTTAAAAATGAACTCTTTCAAGTTGCTTTTAAATATACCTTCTCAGAACTTTCCCCTTCTTTTTAGAACTAGGACATTCTCCTTTAAATTATAGTCATTAATGGACATATTTAAATTCTTTCCATATTGGCTCCTTGCATCTAAGGGCTGCCTTTTTCATCTTTGTATATTTCAGAGTATGTGGAGCTTTGCTCACAATAGATATTCCACAAATATTTATTGAATTGAAACAGTATTGAAGTTAATTTCCTGAACCAGTCACCCTCATGATCCTTTTTATATCTTCCTTCTTAGAATTTTAGTAAATAGTTTTTGGCAGCTTTTATATTGCAAATCCAGAAATAGTCTCACGTGTAGAAACAGAACCCAAAGCAGAGTTATAAAGCATATAAAACCCATGTATTTGGGGGATGCCCACATGGTATAATATAACCAAATGATCATGGGACCCAGTACTGATAAGGCCCCACACACACCTAGACTCTTCCTTTCAGGTGCCAAGAAAAGGATCTCAGATGCTTCAGTGGTTTTCCAAGGAACCCTTACACTTATCTAGATCTAAGCCTTTATCTTTCCATTCCACACCTAATTCTCCAAGGGACTTCATTATATGGGAAAGAGATGTTTGAAAGCGTGAAAGGCTTGGGTTTTGGGATTGAAGTAATGAGGGCTGCACTGAAATGCAATTTCACATTTAGATCATGTCCCAGTGTACAATAGCCAGAAAGATGGTGGTTCTTTGTATGCCAAACCAACCATATAATAGTCAGGTTCTATTTTACACCTGGTCTGGCCAGCTCAGCTTTCCATTCGAAGAGGCTCACTCACACTGTTGTAATTGGAAGAAAATGCCTTTATCAGGGGAAACAGGAGCTGCATTTAGAGATATGTCAGTGAAATGGAACACCCACTAGACCTACTTGACAGGTTAGTCAATCAAATGTTTGCTGACAGAGCCGTGGCTGGATATTTTGCACTGGGGCAATTACCCATTCACAATGACTGCCTTGGCCAGAGTATTCATCAAGAGATGATAAAGGATTGATGCTCTAATTCAAAATTAACTCTTGACATTGACCATCCAGAATTTGGAGAATAAAATCTCTTTTGATCAAACTGGGAGGCAGAGACCAACAAATCAGTATGCATGTACACATGTTCATTTTTATATCCTCAGATATACATATATATTTTTTTCAGACTACAACCATTCATTCCAGTGCTGATTTGACAGATATGATTCAGTAGACTTCTAGATGAATGTTAAATCCAAGATTAATATCATTTCTTAAGATTGAACAACAATGGGAGAAAACTTTCTGAGCATCACCTCCATTACAAGTGTGGAGCTTTAAGCAGGACTTTGCTCACTTATAAGAATACCTCACACTAGAATGAATACTGTGGATATAGAAGGGGCAGGGAAAGGTGCTTCCAGAAGTATTAGTTCTAAGACCCTGTGCCTAACTAATGCTGCTGTGTCTCAATTCCTTGGCCCCCTCTTCCCAATCAGTATCCTCTTTGCCACCAATTGGTCTACAACATACAATCCTGCCACACATGGTTTTCCAGGAGTATTCCAGCTTCCTAGAGCACAAGAAAAGCATGACTCCTGGATGAGACATTTTAGTGGAATTCCAGTGGGGAAAATCTTGTCTACACACTTATAAATTGAAAAAAAAATTCATATCAGTTCCTCAGTTTTGCTCTCATCATGTGTGTTTCCTTAGAATAACACCCATTCTTTAAAACCACAGAAGTAAAAAGCCCAACGAAAGAGAGCAAGGAAACACATGCACATAGCATAAAAGCTTGCACTTATTTGACAGTGAACTAACTATAGTTTAAGAAACCATCTCAGTCTAATTTCATCTGGTCAAGGCCAATTGATCCAGCCCACTTTCATGTAAGTAGATATATACACATACAATAATTGTGATACCAAATAAATTATATATATATATATGTATATATATATACCTATATCTATATATATATATGTATATATATATATATATCATTGCTTATCCCATTTAATTCACACATCACTACCAATACATATCTGTTCACATGCTCTATACTCCCCAGTAGAATGTAAATTTCTTGATGGCTTTTATTTCATTTTTGTCTTTGTATCCACAGCACAATATAATATAGGCACTTGCTCGGGAACAGTGGATTAAACTGGACTTTAATAGCTTCTCTTATATTACTTAAATGCAACAGAAATGAAGCTGAGTATAGCAGAGGTGGGGGACATCATCCAGATTGTAGTAAAAGGTAGTGAAAGCTCAGGATTTCATTTAAGTAAAAAAATAAAAATAAATAACTGAACAAAATCCACATTTTGTCAAAGTCTTAGTTTCTTTCAGTCTTGTGCCTTGTGGCAATTCAGAATTCTCTATTACAATAAAACTTCTCTAAAATAAGGGTGGAGAGCAAATCTTTCCTTCCTGTAAATAAACTGCCTTTGCCAGCAACTAGTATTGATTTATGCCAGCAAACCCCTCTCCTCAGGAAAGAGAAATAAATGTTTTTGATGTTTTGGCAGCTTTAGAATTCATTCTTAATTGTGAGAACTGTATTTCTTTTCTGGTTTATCTTCAATATAATATTCTCTGGCACACCTGAGTCTGAAGATATTTCACTTCTAAAATGACAGGACCCAAGATTTTCTCAGGCAAAGAAGATGTAAACACGATCATCAAATTTTACTACATCCTATCATGTTATGTACTGATTGATGAAGAAATGGGGCAAGTCATGGTGGCAGGATTTGCCTTTGGAAGTCTGGAGGTCAGTAGAATTGCTTCAACTCCAGACCAATCAGAAAATCAGCAGACTTTCAGTATACAAAATGACCTATACAGTACAAAATGTACATCACAAATAATGTATATTGCATTCTATAAATTCTACTGGAATTCTTGTAAGCACATATAAAATTTAAATTAAAAAAAAAGTAAATTTGATTCATCAATGACTAGACCATAGTTTACTATCACTAAAGATGACTGTTATAATGACAATTTAACAAACTGAGCATATCTGAGATAATGAATAAACATCTATATATGCTGCCAAAACTTATTTCTTTCTCTGCATATCTTGATATACTTCCTCTCTACACATATAGCCATGACTTCAGTTCAAATCTTAATCACCTCTCCCTGGGACTATAATGATATTGTCCTATTTGGTCTTCTTTCAAAATAATAATAACAATGAACGAAGTTATATAGTGATTTAAAGCTTGCAAAAGTCTTTATCAATATTACATTATTTTATATATAATCACAGTAGCCTTGTGATCTAGGTGCCATTCTTAACATTATTTTATGCATGACAAAAAGAAGGCAGACAGTCTAGCCCAGTGTCTAAGGTAGGATTTGATCTCCTATCTTCCTGACTTCAGGTCCAAAATTGAATTAGCTGTGTCATCTGTCATCTAGCTAGCAAAGTGATTTTCCCAGGCTTTAGGTATCACTTCTTATCAATAAATGCCAATGATTCCTCATTACTACCTAAGATCAACCAAAAACTCCTCTCTTTGACTCTGTGTCTACCTTGACTTTCCAATCTACTTATACATTATTCGCTTCCATTTTCATTAAGGCAAGCCTTATTAATCTCCTTGCTCTTCCTCCTACACAATGCTCCATCTCTCATCTCTGTGACTTTCTATTGACCATCTCCCTTTCCTGGAATGCTTGTCTGCTCCTCTCCATTTCTTATATTCCTAATTTCCTCCAAGACTTAGTCCAGGCACTTGCTGTAGGAGATGTCTCCTTCCCAACTCCCTCACTATTAAAGACCCTCCTTCCAAATTTATTTATATACCTTATAGATACTCATACATAATACAATATTTGTACATATTGTCTTCCCTAGTAGAATGTTAGGCCCTATTTTTAAACATTTATTAATATTCATTTTTAACATGGTTACATGATTCATGCTCCTACTTTCCCCTTCAACCCCGCACTCCCCCCACCCATGGCCGATGCACATTTCCACTAGTTTTGTCATGTGTCCTTGATCAAGACCAATTTCCAAATTGTTGGTAGTTGCATTGGTGTGGTAGTTTCGAGTCCACATCCTTAATCATGTCCACCCTGACCCATGCATTCAAGCAGTTGTTTTTCTTTTATGTTTCCTCTCCTGCAGTCCTTCCTCGGAATGTGGGTAGCATCTTTACCATAAATCCCTCAGAATTGTCCTGGGTCATTGTATTGCTGCTGGTACAGAAGCCCATTACATTCAATTTTACCACAGTATATCAGTCTCTGTGTACAATGTTCTTCTGGCTCTGCTCCTTTCGCTCTGCATCTGTTCCTGGAGGTCTCTCCAGTTCACCTGGAACTCCTCCAGTTTATTATTCCTTTTAGCACAATAGTATTCCATCACCCGCATATACCACCGTTTGTTCAGCCATTCCCCAATTGAAGGACATACCCTCCTTTTCCAATTTGTTGCCACCACAAAAAGCACAGCTATAAATATTTTCGTACAAGTCTGTTTATCTATGATCTCTTTGGGGTACAAACCCAACAATGGTATGGCTGGATCAAAGGGCAGGCATTCTTTTATAGCCCTTTGAGCGTGATTCCAAATTGCCAGCCAGAATGGCTGGATCAGTTCACAGCTCCACCAGCAATGCATTAATGTCCCAGTTTTGCCACATCCCCTCCAACATTCATTACTCTCCCCTTCTTTCATTTTAGCCAATCTGCTAGGTGTGAGGTGATACCTCAGAGTTGTTTTGATTTGCATTTCTCTAATTATTAGAGATTTGGAACACTTTCTCATGTGCTTATTGATACTTTTGATTTCTTTACCTGAAAATTGCCTATTCATGTCTCTTGCCCATTTATCAATTGGGGAATGGCTTGATTTTTTGTACAATTGCTTTAACTCCTTGTATATTTGAGTAATTAGAACCCTGTCAGAGTTTTTCGTTATAAAGATTTTTTCCCAATTTGTTGTTTCCCTTCTGATTTTGACTACATTGTTTTTGTTTGTACAAAAGCTTTCTAGTTTAATATAATCAAAACCATTTAATTTACATTTTGTAATTTTCTCTAACTTTTGCTTGGTTTTAAAGTCTTTCCTTTCCCAGAGATCTGACAAGTATACTATTCTGTTTTCACTTAACTTATTTATAGTTTCCCTCTTTATATTCAAGTTGTTCACCCATTCTGAATTTATCTTGGTGTAGGGTGTGAGATGTTGATCTAGACCTAATCTCTCCCATATTGTTTTCCAAATTTCCCAGCAGTTTTTGTCAAATAGTGGATTCATGTCCCAAAAGTTGGGCTCTTTGGGTTTATCATACACTGTCTTGCTGATGTCATTTACCCCAAGTCTATTCCATTGATCCTCCTCTCTGTCTCTTAGCCAGTACCATATTGTTTTTTGTTTTGTTTTTTTTTAAAACCTTGTACTTCGGTGTATTGTCTCATAGGTGGAAGAGTGGTAAGGGTGGGCAATGGGGGTCAAGTGACTTGCCCAGGGTCACACAGCTGGGAAGTGGCTGAGGCCGGGTTTGAACCTAGGACCTCCCGCCTCTAGGCCTGACTCTCACTCCACTGAGCTACCCAGCTGCCCCAGTACCATATTGTTTTGATGACTGCTGCTTTATAGTATAGTTTAATATCTGGTAC